>NW_022589723.1:6368472-6515890 GCF_004348235.1 Phoca vitulina | reverse complement strand
GTTTGATGAGTTCTTTATAGATTTTGGATACTAGCCCTTTATCTGATATGTCATTTGCAAATATCACATGTACCTGTTTTTAATGAATAATTTCAAATTTTGTTTTTCTTGCTAATACATGAGAGTATCCAGAAGTACATTTTAGAAGTTGGTTTAATTGTGGTTTGGACACCGTATTTCCACATTATTCTAAATACGATACTGCCTAAATTTAGAATGGATTCCTGTCCAGTGAAGCCCCAAATTGAATTTGTTAGAAAATATCAAAAGCTGGGTTTGAAAAGGAATATGTAAAAGCCAGTTTAAACTTGGGGTTCTCAGCCACCACTGTGGGTATGTATAAATAGAATAAACTCCAGATTAAAGTAAAAACATATCATTCCACCAACTTGAAAACAGAATTTTCTAATAAATATTTGTATATACTCAATCAGTAAAACTGCTTAACATCCTCTCCTGCAATAGAGAGCGAAAACCCTGTTAGGCTGAAAACCCCATCATCAAAAGGTATTTTAAAACCAGGTGACAGAATACATCATTATATGTTGAGTGATTTCTGGGTCATTGTGTCAACACTAATTTTCAGTGGAAACTATAAAATCATACTTTTCCTTTAAAGGTTGGTACTCAAATTTACCTGGAAAATAATGTGATTAAAATATGAGTCTGGATAATGCCTCCTCAGGCAACGGATATAAAAGCTCAACTCTTAATATGCAGTAAGTCTGGAACTAACATATTTTACCCCTCTTACCTTCTTACTTTGTTAGCTAAATGTGTATTGTACAGTTGAAAGCTTTAGCACATCAACTAACAATGCACTTTTCATTATTCAAAGCTTTAAAAAAATCTCCTTAATAATTTTGCAGTTCTAAAGATGAGATTGTCATAAATGTCCAGCTATATAAGATCAGAATTAAATCATTTGTAAGCAAAGTAGCTTAGAAACTAGCAAAAAACACCTCAGACTTCTTGTATTCTTCTCTTTATTCACGGAACTGTGCTGCAGGTAATTTTGAGAAGGCAGCACTCCATTTATTGTACAATTATGTCATGTTATTTTCTTATTGCCACAAAGCTGCCATGAAGCATGCTTCATATATGCCTGAAGAGTTTACCTTGTATGAGTATTTGCATTAAATAAATGAAAATTCACCTCTTTCTACAGATATCATGCAGAGACACAAAAGTGTTCCCTGCTATTAGAAATGGGCTCGTACAGACTATAAAAATTGTAAATGAATTTTTGGTTGATTTGTTCCATTTATATAAAATAGATTGAACATGCAGCTTTATGAAAATGTGTTTATTTAACCAGAAACCACAAATATTTTTAAAAATGCACTTTCCTGTTTAACTTTTAATTCCAAGATTTCTTTTTATGAATGTTCATAGTGATTTTATTGAACTGTAAGGTAAAATAAATGTACCAGTGGGATTTTGTAGATTTTTTCTTCAACAAAGTGTTTACCTGGGATAGAACGTAAGTTTTAGAGCTATGATTGATAGATGGTTGAAGTAAAATGTCTGCAACAGCACAAAGAGCAGATTCAGGGCGACCTCCCTCTGAATATTTAACAATCTAAATCAACATAAACTCTAATGGACATTGGAAAGCACCCATAATAATTATATTTTTTATTATGATTCAAAATTCCCACATGACTATACCTTTCTTTATTAGCAACCTCAGCCAGAGAAAGCTGGATCCTTTACATAGTAATTGCCTTCCTATTCTGAAATGCTAGGAAACCAAATCAAAATGGCAATCTCCATTGTGAACATTGTGCTTGTACTCTGTTCTCCACAAAGAGCATATGAATATACTCATATATGTACATATAATATAATAATTAGTGTTTCAAAATAGAAATTAAATAACAGCTGAAAAAAATACATCCAGAGAAATGAAGTTGGAGTACAAATCTATTTTGGTTATCCTGTCGGTAATTCATGCTGGATAATCATGAGCCCAGCAGTTAATGACCTCTACTCTGATACATTAAGTCCAACCAAAGATAATGGTGTCCTGGGTAAATTAACAAACCCAGTGGTAAACTTGCTTCCAGTTCAGCAGGAGACAGTGTGCAAATTAGCATTAGTTCTTAATAAGATCAGTGTCCTACAACCCACAGCTCTACAGTGTTCATAATGCTGTCTCTTTTCAGGTGAAAATTTTTTCTCCCTTGCATAATACATTCTCTTGACTGAGATTGTTGTCATCCTAATCAGTCCCCCACCTTAAAACTTTCTTCCCACTTTCATGCCGTGAAGGCTGCTGTGAGTTGTTGAGAATGATTATTCATTTGTACGCTTCTTTAATAACATTTTCGTTAGATGTTGAGGTTCCCAGCAGAGCCACCCAAGAATTTGATTTTATAATTATAACCATTCTGCAAAAGTTATGGTCAGTGTATAGGCAATCTTAGTGGAATTTACTAATCACCACTTTGTGTGTCTTTTTCTAGCAGCATTTATATTTTGTTAAGTAAATGGAACACCCTGTGGACAAGTAGGCACTGAGTTATTTTGCTGGACACTGGTTCTCGTAGGTGGCTGTGTCTGTCCCAGGCTGTATTTGGAAAGGGAAGACCTGCAGTAGAGATGAGAGTTATTTTAAAAATCTATTTTAAAGCCACATTTTACTACACAGTCTAGAAAATTATGTATTTTTAAATGCAGTTATTAAGAAAAAACCTGTGATACATATGATATTGGTGCACAAAAATGATATGTGCAGCGTTAGTGTTTCAAATAAATGACACTTAAATGCCTAAACAAATACGGTGTGTGTGTGCGCACGTGCATGCATGTTTGTGTACATGTGTTTGCATGTGTGTTTCTGTGTGTGTACAACCATCTATCTTCAGAGTTGGAGCACATGGTGATGGAAGTCTGCTTGCATATTTCGAGGGGTTTGGGATGTTTGGGACATGAGTTCTCACATATTATCTGTCAAAAGTTTTGTAAGTAAAAAAAAAAGTTAAATACATGGATCTTGTCTGAAGAATCCTCTCACTGTAAAATGTTTACCTTTTGTGACACATACTATTATTTCATGATTATGTTAAAATACTCTTAAAGAGTTTTACATGTTAACCAGCTACTAAGAATGCCTTAATAGAGTACTAATTTTTGTTAGAGGTGTCTCGACAATTTGAATTTTATATGCATGCATTATGTTTTCTTAAAATGGGAAAATTATGCATCTGAAGGAATCTGTCTAGAATAATGGGGTTCTATAGAGGTTACTTTAATCACGTTCTCCAGCAGTTATAGCTGTTTTACATCTTATTTGCAACAAAAGGGAACTCTAATTATCTTCAAAAAGAGCATAAAATGGTGTGTCTTGCTGCTGATGTAATGTTGATTCCTGAATGCTGGTGATAGGAACTGACAACTAAATGCATGTCACACTTTTCAGAAATCAGCCGTAGTGACAGGATAACCACCTTTTGTGACCTAGGAGCCCAAAGAGGGAGTATATATTTGCCTGTTAAGTAGAAACAATTTGCAGTCTTTCTTTTTTAAAAATAAAAATACACTTGTCCCTGGGTTAAAAATAATTTATTTACTAATGTTAAAACTTGCTTATGTGATTTAAATTTTAGAAGCCACCTACTACTGTAAATTATCCTAAGTATACTTAATCTCATTTCCAATCATGAAAAAGGAGAGTAACCTGAACCTCTGACCCTCCATTTCCTTCCATTTTTTTTCTTTTTGGCTTACAGACATAGGTGGATATATATTTATGCCCAATGCTGGACTCCTGCATATATGATTAACATGTGCTTGCAGTTTCATTTCCAACTCACACGGATCTCATTTATAAATACAAATGAGATGCATATAGCCTATTACAAAATATTAAAATTAGAATTGAAAAGAAGATTGCATGTTTTAAGTCTGGCTGCAGTAGTCATGTTATACAGTGTTTGTAAGATTGAACTGGTCGACTCTGAGCCCTAGATATGAAATTAATCAATGCAGGTCTGTAATATACTGCAAATAACCAACCTGAACCACAAGATTTGATTTAAGGTTCACATTAAGCGATGGGGAGCTGGTCTGGAAAAGAAGTCATACTCATCCATACATGGCATGTTCAAATATACAGAACTCAACCTCAAAACTAAAGTTGAGCCTTTGTGGACAATAAAACCCATACCTTATACTCAGATGCACTTTTATGCACAACAGTGACATGATATCATGTCATATTGCCTCTATCTGTCTTTTCTTCTCTCCTGCCTAGAGTGGAGACTCAAAAGGGGGGCCAGAGGTAGAGTGCAGAAGAGACATTTTCCTGTATTATGTACACAATTACACAAAATATATCTTTATTATGACTGCTTAGACCAGAGCAAATTTTCAGCGAGCTCTGAATTTTGAACATATAGCACACATTTATGGCTCAACTACTTACAGCGTGGATTAATCTACTTTTAGAATTAAATTGGCATTCCCTCTTTTTCTTTGCCCAGCTAGCTTTCAAGTTTTCAGTGATACAACTGAACTATAAGGAGTAGTAGTAGGCAGAGAGATGGAGAGAAAAAAAATAGAAAAAGGGAAAGAGGGAGGGAAGCAGAGAGAGGTGGGAGATATAGATCTGCATCAAGTTTGATAAAACTATCATATGCTCAAATAATTATTGCCTTTTAAGATTATGTTCACTTTCCACTACAAATACAGTAAATCAAAAGGGGCTATAAATAAAACTCTACATTATAGCAAATGGTGTAATTCAAATGAATACTTCCATTCATCCATCAAAAAATACTTCAACTTCTCTTTTTTTTTTCTCCCAGCTTCATTGGATATAATTGGCATATAACACCATGTAAGTTTAAGATAGATGATGTAATGATTTGATATATGTGTATACTACAATATGGTTACCACAATAAGGTAAGTTAATACATCCATCACCACACATAGCTACAGTATATTTCAACTTCCCTTGAGACAGTGAGTACCCTATGTGTTGAGGTCACAGCAGTGAACAAGACAAATTAAAGAGGTGATATTACAGTTGAGGAGATATAGGATATAATTAATAATTGAATTACAATCATGATAAGGTAAAGGATAAGTGTAGGGTATTCAGAGGTCAGGAAAGAGATCCTTGAGGAGCATATGGGTAGGGAGAGATGGGAGAGTGGAAGTGGTTTATGTTGGTAGCAGTTGTAGATTGACTGTGGCAGAGTGAGTGATGTTGTCCCTGGAATTAACTCATCCATGTATTCCCTTGGTGGTGAGAGCAATAATACTTGTTTCCTTGTTTCTGAGTTTAAGGAGAGTGTCCTGGGTGCTCTGTGATGATAGAAAACCAATTGCTCTTCTACTATCTAAACAAACTAATGCCTTTTTGCTGTTGTTCTTAATATAGACTTTGGAATCTGAAAAAACTAACTCCAGCAATTTCTTACTGTGCAACTCAGGGGAAATTTACTTGGAGTCTCCATGTCCTCATTTGTAAAATAGAGATAGCACCTACATTATTGGGTTATTGTGAAGAGTAGAAACATAAAGCATCATATCTAGTACATAGTAGGTACTCAGGAAAATAGATTCCTGGTAAGTTGGGCTTCATGAAGAATTTTCTGGAAAAGATTTGGAGATGCAATAGAAGAAAAAAAAGTAAAGATGATTCCCACAATGTCTGCTACCAAAAAATCCAGTAGGAATCATTTCTTCAGTGTTCACATCCAAGTCTGCACCATTAAATAATGCATTAAGTTCCAGCGCCTAGAGGCCAAACCTTTCAAAGCCAGATGCCTTCATTCTGCCTTTGCTTTACTATATCCTCACTCTGCCTGAGTTATATCAGAATTTTGTCAAATTTGTTTATGGGATATTATTACATCTGTAAAAAAGAAAGCAGAATTTTTTCTTGACCGAGTAAAATTAGGAAACTTTGGCTAAATGGAGCCCAACACTTCTCAGAACCTTTTATTAAACTAATGTGCATTGTTTATTCCTTACCCTAGCCCCAGCAGGGGGCATGGTGTATGTTGTTTTCCAAATATTCTTGACATATCAGAGCTTCTAGGGAAATCCTCTTCAAGAGGAACAAAGCTTTCCTTGCCCCTCTTAAAGGCTTTATTTAATAAGGTGCTTCTCATTTTCTGTCTCTCACATGCACTCACACATTTCTCTTGTGAGAAAAATGGTTATTAAAAGTTGAAAGAGTCTCAAGGTGGTGTGGTACTGCCATAAAGATAGAAATGCTGATCAATGAGATAGAATTGAGAGTCCAAAAACAAACCTTCACATTTATGGTCAATTAATTTTTGACAAGTTGCCCAGAACAATTCAATGGTAGAAAGAATAGTCTTTACAACGAATGGTGTTGGAACAATTAGATGTCCACATGCAAAAGAACAAAGTTAGACCCCTTACACCGTAGACAACAATGAACTTGAAATAGATTACAGATCTAAATATAAAAGCTTAAACTCTGATGTCCTTAGAAGAAAATGTAGGAATCAATAATGATTTGGGGTTAGACAATGGTTTCTTTTTAAAAAAATTTTTTTTTATTAACATATAATGTATTATTTGTTTCAGGGGTACAGGTCTGTGATTCATCAATCTTACACAATTCACAGCGTTCACCATAATACA
This sequence comes from Phoca vitulina, assembly GCF_004348235.1. Taxonomy (NCBI): domain Eukaryota; kingdom Metazoa; phylum Chordata; class Mammalia; order Carnivora; family Phocidae; genus Phoca; species Phoca vitulina. The sequence goes on along the minus strand of NW_022589723.1, from coordinate 6,509,260 downwards.
TATCCTCCCCAATGTTCATCACCCAGCCACCCCATCCCTCCCACCCCCTCCACTCCAGCAACCCTCAGTTTGTTTCCTGAGATTAACAGTCTCTTATGGTTTAGACAATGGTTTCTTAACTATAACACCAAAAGCATAACAACAACAAAAAAAGGAGATAAATTGGACATTATCAAAATTGAAAGTACTTATGCTGCAAACAACACCATGAACAAAGTGAAAAGATAACCCACAGAATGGGAGAAAATATTTGCAAATTATATATTTGATGTGGGATTTGTATCCAGAAAAAATGAAGAACACTTTCTATTCAATAATAAAAATAAAAATAACTCATTTTATAAGTGGGCAAGAGATTTGAATATGTATTTCTCCAAAGAAGATATACAAATAGTTAATAATCGCATGCAAAGATACTCAACATCATTAGTCATTACAGAAATGCAAATTGAAACTATAACGTGGTATCACATCTCCTAGGATGCTATAATAAAAAACACTCACAATAAAAAAGTTGGCAAGAATATGGAGGAATTGGGGTACCTGGGTGGCTCAGTCGGTTAAGCATCTGCCTTTAGCTCAGGTCATGATCCCAGGGTCCTGGGGTTGAGCCCCGTGACACACTGGCTCCCTGCTCAGTGGGGAGTCTCCTTTTCTCTCTCCGTCTTCCCCTGCCCCCACTCATGTTCTCTCTCTCTCAAAAATAAATAAAATCTTTAAAAAAAGAATATGGAGGAATTGGGACTCTCTTACATTGCTGGTGGGACTGTAAAATGGTGAAGCCCCTTGGGAAAACCATTTGGAATGGTTAAATATGGAGTTACCATATAACTGAGCAATTCCACTCCTAGGTATGTACCCAAGAGAAAAAAAACATGAGCACACAAAAATTTGGACATGACTATTCATAGCTACATCATTCGTAATAGCCAAAAAGTGCAAACAACTCAAATATCCATCAACTGGTGAATGAATAACAAAATATGTTATATCCATACAATGGAATACTATTCAGGAATAAAGGAATGAAATTCTAATACCTACACTGATATGGATGAACCTCATAAATGAAAAGCCTGCCATAAACACGACATATTAAATTATATCAATATGAAATGTCCAGGATAGGCAAATCTGTGCACACAGGACATATATTAGTGAGTATGTAGGGCTATAGAAAGGTGAGGAGGGAATGGGAAGTGACTGCTATTAGGTGTAAGGTTTCTTTTAGGGGTGATGAAATTGTTTGAAATTAGATTGTGGTGATGGTTGCACAACTCTGTAAATACACTTAAACACATTGAATTGCATACTTTAAATGGGTGAAAGTTATGATATGTAAATTATGTCTCAGTAAAGCTATTTTTTTTAAAAAGAAAACCCGGATAGCAAAAAAAAAAAAAAAAAAAAAAAAGTTGAAGGATCTGCTAGTTGAGGATGAGATAGACCAAGATAAAACTCAGTCTTCCATAATTTTCTAAAATAAGAGTAATAATAGAGAAAGGCAAATCCAAATACAACCAAGATTTTTAAAACTGCTGTCTATCCCAAATTAATTTCACAAAACAAAATAATTTGGGAACATAAATAATATATATTCAGGTTTATATACATAAAATAAAACTCTGGAGATCACTACTACCTACTCACTGTCATCATCATGACTAAAGTGTTTCATTGTTACAGCTTTGATTTTGTGTTTTTTAGATTTTTATTCTATAATTTTAGGAGAGTGTTAGAGCTTGTTGCAAACCCAAAGAAATGGTTGGTATTAATCTGGACTGTCAAACATAAATAATGTATCCAAAATTTAAGCTATATGTAAATGTAAGAAAAAATATTTCATATTATTTCTGAGTGTTTTAGTAGGCAAAGAGTCTTTATAAACTACTGAGTTGAGAGCAATATGACTTTGATGGAGGAATTTTTATTCAATCACTTAACATCTCTCTTTTGGCTGATTTTACATAACAAATGAAGGGAAACCTGTATTTAAAGTCTGTGAAGCTGATCTCCTTTTCCATGCCTTTCAGATGTATGCAAGGAATAAGTTATCTTTAATTAATTTAATTTAAACTATGGTTTAAAATTTTTCGTATTGCTAGGATATTGTTTAATCCAGATGGAATTAGACATATAGCACCTATATAGAATCTTCTCTTATTTTCAGATTTAGTTTTGGTAACTAATGTTCCTGAATGATATAAGTGCTGACCTGTGGAAACGGGAAAAATGGATAAACTGGCAGAAAGGAGCTGTTTTTGCATTTCCCCAATGGCAAAGGATGTTGAACAACTTTTCATTTGCTTATTTGCCATCTGTGTCTCTTCTTTGGTGAAATATTTTTTGACTTTTGCCTATTTCCTAAATGGATTGCTTGTTTGTTTACTGTAGAGTTGTGAAAGTTCTTTTTATTCTAGATACCAGTCTTTGGTAGGATATGTGGTTTGCAAATATTTACTCCCAGTCTGTATCTTGTCTTTTCATGCTCTCAGTGTTTCTTACCAAGCAAAAGTTTTTAATTTTGATGAAGTTCAATATATTACATTTTCCATTTATAGATTATATTTTTGGTGTTAACTCCTGGCCCAGCCCTAGGTCCTGAAGATTGTCTTTGTGTGTGTGTGTGTGTGAGAGAGAGAGAGAAAGAGAGAGAGTTTTATAGTTTTATATTTTGAATTTAAGTCCATGACCTTTTTGAGTTAATTTTTATATCAGGCGTGAGACTTAGATTGTTGTTCATTTTATGGCCTTTGAGTGTCCAATTGCCCCAATGCCATTTGTTGAAAAGGCTGTCTTTTCTCCATTAAATTGCATTTGCACTTTTGTTGAAAATCTGTTGGGAATAATTCTGTGGCTGTATTTCTAGATTTTATATTCTGTTCCATAAATCTATGTCTTGATTACTATAGCTGTACAACAAATCTTAGAATTGAGTAGACAGATTCTTCCCACCTTATTATTCTTTTGCAAGATTGTGTTAGCTATTCTAGTTTCTTTGCCTTTGTATTTAAATTTCAGAAGAATTTTGTCTGTAGTGCAAAAAGATCTTGCTGTCAATTTAATAGGAATTACATTAAACCTACATATCAGTTTAGGAGAATTGACATTTTTTTCTATGTTAGGTTTTCCAATCCATGAACATGGTATTGTATTATTAAATTCAGTGCCCATGTGTTCGTTGCTACTATGTAGAGTACAACTGACATTTTGTACATTTATCTTATATCCTGTGACCTTGATTAACTGACTTATTAGTTCCAGGTGTTTTTATTTTTGTTTTATAGATGACTTCGGGTTTCCTATGTATAAAATCATGTCATATGAAAAAGGGAGAGTTTTATTTTTTCCTTTGTGATTTCTATGTCCTTTATTTGTCTTGCCATATTGTACTAGTCAGAACTTCCAGCACTCTTTTGAATAAGAGTGATGAGAGTAAATTTTTTTGCCTTGTTCCTAATTTTAGGGAGAAAGCATTAACTCTTTCACCATTAAAAATGTCAGGTATAGGTTGTATATAAGTGATCTTTATTATATTGAGGAACTCCACTCTTATTTTTTTAAGATTTAAAAATTCTGAATAGGGGTTGAATTTGTCAAATGCTTTTCCTGCATCAATTGATTTGATCATATATGTATCTTTCCCCTTAGCTTGTTAATGTGGTGATTACATAGATTGATGTTTCGATATTGAACCACCCTTGCACCCCTGCAATATACTCCACCTGTTTATGATTACAATTATTTTTATATATTGCTAAATTTTATTTGCTAGTATTTTGTTAAGGATGCTGTGTCAATATTCATGGGAAATATCATTGTGTAGTTTTCTTATTTTGTACTGTCTTTGCCTTGTTTTTATCTCAGGGTAAAATAAATTGGGAAGTGTTTTCTCCTTTTCTGTTTTCCTGGAAAAGACTGTATAGAAATGATGTCAGTGCTTTCAATGCTCATTAGAAATCTTCAATAAAACAATCTGGGTCTAAATGTTCCTTTTTGGTGAGTTTTTGAATTAAAATTTCTATTTCCATACCAGCTATAGGGTTATTTGAGTTCATTGATATTTTCAAAGAACCAGCTTATTATTTCTTTGGTTTTCTCTGTTGTTTTTCTATATTCAGGTTCATTGACTTCTGTTTTTATCATTATTATATCCTTCCTTCTGCTTCCTTTGTGTTTATTTTACTCGTATTTTTCTAGTTCTTGAGGTGGGAACTAAGATTATTGAGACTCCCCCCCTTTTTTTTTTAAATTTTTTTATTGTTATGTTAATCCCCATGCATTACATCATTAGTTTTAGATATAGCGTTCCATGATTCATTGTTTGTGCATAATACCCAGTGCTCCATGCAGAACGTGCCCTCCTCAATACCCATCACCAGGCTAACCCATCCTCCCACCCCCCTCCCCTCTAGAACCCTCAGTTTGTTTTTCAGAGTCCATCGTCTCTCATGGTTCTTCTCCCCCTCCGATTTCCCCCCCTTCATTCTTCCCCTCCTGCTACATTCTTCTTCTTCTTTTTTTTCTTTCTTAACATATATTGCATTATTTGTTTCAGAGGTACAGATCTGAGATTCAACAGTCTTGCACAATTCACAGCACTTACCAGAGCACATACCCTCCCCAGTGTCCATCACCCAGTCACCCCATCCCTCCCACCCCACCCCCCACTCCAGTAACCCTCAGTTTGTTTCCTGAGATTAAGAATTCCTCATATCAGTGAGGCCATATGATGCATGTCTTTCTCTGTTTGACTTATTTCGCTCAGCATAATACCCTCCAGTTCCATCCACGTCGTTGCAAATGGCAAGATCTCATTCCTTTTGATGGCTGCATAATATTCCATTGTATATATATACCACTTCTTCTTTATCCATTCATCTGTTGATGGACATCTTGGCTCTTTCCACAGTTTGGCTATTGTGGACATTGCTGCTATAAACATCAGGGTGCACGTACCCTTTCGGATCCCTACTTTTGTATCTTTGGGGTAAATACCCAGTAGTGCAATTGCTGGGTCATATGGTAGCTCTATTTTCAACTTTTTGAGGAATCTCCATACTGTTTTCCAGAGTGGCTGCACCAGCTTGCATTCCCACCAACAGTGTAGGAGGGTTCCCCTTTCTCCGCATCCCCGCCAACATCTGTCATTTCCTGACTTGTTAATTTTAGCCATTCTGACTGGTGTGAGGTGGTATCTTCATTGAGGTTTTGATTTGGATTTCCCTGATACCAAGCGATGTTGAGCACTTTTTCATGTGCCTGTTGGCCATTTGAATGTCTTCTTTGGAAAAATGTCTGTTCATGTCTTCTGCCCATTTCTTGATTGGATTCTTTGTTCTTTTGGTGTTGAGTTTGATGAGTTCTTTATAGATTTTGGATACTAGCCCTTTATCTGATCTGTCATTTGCAAATATCTTCTCCCATTCTGTCAGTTGTCTTTTGGTTTTGTTGACTGTTTCCTTTGCTTTGCAAAAGCTTTTTATCTTGATGAAGTCCCAATAGTTCATTTTTGCCCTTGCTTCCCTTGCCTTTGGCGATGTTTCTAGGAAGAAGTTGCTGCGGCTGAGGTCGAAGAGGTTGCTGCCTGTGTTCTCCTTTAGGATTTTGATGGACTCCTGTCTCACATTGAGGTCTTTCAACCATTTGGAGTCTATTTTTGTGTGTGGTGTAAGGAAATGGTCCAGTTTCATTCTTCTGCATGTGGCTGTCCAATTTTCCCAACACCATTTGTTGAAGAGACTGTCTTTTTTCCATTGGACATTCTTTCCTGCTTTGTCGAAGATTAGTTGACCATAGAGTTGAGGGTCCATTTCTGGGCTCTCTATTCTGTTCCATTGATCTATGTGTCTGTTTTTGTGCCAGTACCATACTGTCTTGATGATGACAGCTTTGTAATAGAGCTGGAAGTCTGGAATTGTGATGCCACCAGCTTTGCTTTTCTTTTTCAACATTCCTCTGGCTATGCGGGGTCTTTTCTGGTTCCATACAAATTTTAGGATTATTTGTTCCATTTCTTTGAAAAAAGTGGATGGTATTTTGATGGGGATTGCGTTGAAAGTGTAGATTGCTCTAGGTAGCATGGACATCTTCACAATATTTGTTCTTCCAATCCATGAGCATGGAACGTTTTTCCATTTCTTCGTGTCTTCTTCAATTTCTCTCATGAGTATTTTATAGTTTTCTGAGTACAGATTCTTTGCCTCTTTGGTTAGATTCATTCCTAGGTATCTTATGGTTTTGGGTGCAATTGTAAATGGGATCGACTCCTTAATTTCTCTTTCTTCTGTCTTGTTGGTGTATAGGAATGCCACTGACTTCTGTGCATTGATTTTATATCCTGCCACTTTACTGAATTCCTGTATGAGTTCTAGCAGTTTTGGGTGGAGTCTTTGGGATTTTCCACATAAAGTATCATATCATCTGCAAAGAGTGAGAGTTTGACTTCTTCTTTGCCGATTTGGATGCCTTTTATTTCTTTTTGTTGTCTGATTGCTGTGGCTAGGACTTCTAATACTATGTTGAATAGCAGTGGTGATAGTGGACATCCCTGCCGCGTTCCTGACCTTAGGGGGAAAGCTCTCAGTTTTTCCCCATTGAGAATGATATTCGCTGTGGGTTTTTCATAGATGGCTTTTATGATATTGAGGTATGTACCCTCTATGCCTATACTCTGAAGAGTTTTGATCAAGAAAGGATGCTGTACTTTGTCAAATGCTTTTTCTGCATCTATTGAGAGGATCATATGGTTCTTGTTCTTTCTTTTATTAATGTATTGTACCACGTTGATTGATTTGCGGATGTTGAACCAACCTTGCAGCCCAGGGATAAATCCCACTTGGTCGTGGTGAATAATCCTTTTAATGTACTGTTGGATCCTATTGGCTAGTATTTTGGTGAGAATTTTTGCATCCATGTTCATCAGGGATATTGTTCTGTAATTCTCCTTTTTGATGGGGTCTTTGTCTGGTTTTGGGATCAAAGTAATGCTGGCCTCATAAAATGAGTTTGGAAGTTTTCCTTCCATTTCTATTTTTTGGAACAGTTTCAGAAGAATAGGTATTAATTCTTCTTGAAATGTTTGGTAGAATTCCCCTGGGAAGCCATCTGGCCCTGGGCTTTTGTTAGTTGGGAGATTTTTGATGACTGCTTCAATTTCCTTAGTGGTTATAGGTCTGTTCAGGTTTTCTATTTCTTCCTGGTTCAGTTTTGGTAGTTGATACATCTCTAGGAATGCATCCATTTCTTCCAGGTTATCTAATTTGCTGGCATAGAGTTGCTCATAATATGTTCTTATAATTGTTTGTATTTCTTTGGTGTTGGTTGTGATCTCTCCTCTTTCATTCATGATTTTGTTGATTTGGGTCATTTCTCTTTTCTTTTTGATAAGTCTGGCCAGGGGTTTATCAATCTTGTTAATTCTTTCAAAGAACCAGCTCCTAGTTTCGTTGATCTGTGCTACTGTTCTTTTGGTTTCTATTTCATTGATTTCTGCTCTGATCTTTATTATTTCTCTTCTCCTGCTGGGTTTAGGCTTTATTTGCTGTTCTTTCTCCAGCTCCTTTAGGTGTAGGGTTAGGTTGTGTACTTGAGACCTTTCTCGTTTCTTGAGAAAGGCTTGTATTGCTATATACTTTCCTCTCAGGACTGCCTTTGCTGCATCCCAAAGATTTTGAACAGTTGTGTTTTCATTTTCATGGGTTTCCATGAATTTTTTTAATTCTTCTTTAATTTCCTGGTTGACCCATTCATTCTTTAGTAGGATGCTCTTTAGTCTCCATGTATTTGAGTTCTTTCCGACTTTCCTCTTGTGATTGAGTTCTAGTTTCAAAGCACTGTGGTCTGAAAATAGGCAGGGAATGATCCCAATCTTTTGGTACCAGTTGAGACCTGATTTATGACCTAGGATGTGATCGATTCTGGAGAATGTTCCATGGGCACTAGAGAAGAATGTGTATTCCGTTGCTTTGGGATGGAATGTTCTGAATATGTCTGTGAAGTCCGTTTGGTCCAGTGTGTCATTTAAAGTCTTTATTTCCTTGTTGATCTTTTGCTTAGATGATCTGTCCATTTCAGTGAGGGGGGTGTTAAAGTCTCCCACTATTATTGTATTGTTGTCCATGTGTTTCTTTGCTTTTGTTATTAATTGCCTTATATAATTGGCTGCTCCCATGTTAGGGGCATAGATATTTACAATTGTTAGATCTTCTTGTTGGGTAGACCCTTTAAGTAGGATATAGTGTCCTTCCTCATCTCTTATTACAGTCTTTGGTTTAAAATCTAATTTGTCTGATATAAGGATTGCCACCCCAGCTTTCTTTTGGTGTCCATTAGCATGGTAAATGGTTTTCCACCCCCTGACTTTCAATCTGGGGGTGTCTTTGGGTATAAAATGAGTCTCTTGCAGACAGCATATCGATGGGTCTTGTTTTTTAATCCAATCTGATAGCCTGTGTCTTTTGATTGGGGCATTTAGCCCATTTACATTCAGGGTAACTATTGAAAGATAGGAATTTAGTGCCATTGTATTGCCTGTAAGGTGAGTGTTACTGTATATTGTCTGTGTTCCTTTCTGGTCTATGTTGCTTTTAGGCTCTCTCTTTGCTTAGAGGACCCCTTTCAAGATTTCTTGTAGGGCTGGTTTCGTGTTTGCAAATTCCTTTAGTTTTTGTTTGTCCTGGAAGCTTTTTATCTCTCCTTCTATTTTCAATGACAGCCTAGCTGGATATAGTATTCTTGGCTGCATATTTTTCTCATTTAGTGTTCTGAATATATCCTGCCAGTCCTTTCTGGCCTGCCAGGTCTCTGTGGATAGGTCTGTTGCCAATCTAATATTTCTACCATTGTAGGTTACATATCTCTTCTCCCGAGCTGCTTTCAGGATTTTCTCTTTGTCTCTGAGACTCGTAAGTTTTACTATTAGATGTCGGGGTGTTGACCTATTTTTATTGATTTTGAGAGGGGTTCTCTGTGCTTCCTGGATTTTGATGCCTGTTTCCTTCCCCAAATTAGGGAAGTCTCTGCTATAATTTGCTCCATTATACCTTCTGCCCCTCTCTCTCTCTCTTCTTCTTCTGGGATCCCAATTATTCTAATGTTGTTTCGTCTTATGGTATCGCTTATCTCTCGAATTCTGCCCTCGTGATCCAGTAGTTGTTTATCTCTCTTTTTCTCAGCTTTTTATTTTCCATCATTTGGTCTTCTATCTCACTGATTCTCTCTTCTGCCTCATTTATCCTAGCAGTTAGCGCCCCCATATTTGATTGCACCTCATTAATAGCCTTTTTGATTTCTACTTGGTTAGATTTTAGTTCTTTTACTTCTCCAGAAAGGGTTTCTCTAATAACTTCCATGCTTTTTTCAAGCCCAGCTAGTATCTTTAAAGTGATGATTCTGAACTCTAGGTCTGACATCATACTAATGCCCATATTGAGTAGGTCCCTGGCAGTCGGTACTACCTCTTGTTCTTTTTGTTGAGGTGATTTTTTCCGTCTTGTCATTTTGTGCAGAGGAGAATAGATTAATGAGAGAACAAAATGCTAACAGGGTAACAATGTCCCCAGAAAATATACTCTAAACAAATCAGAAAAGACTTGAAGCAGTGGGAAAAGAAAGGGAAAGAGAGAAAAAAGAAAAAGAAAAAAAAAGAAAAAGAAAAAGATAAAGATAAAAACAAACAAAAACAGAACGAAACAAAACAAAACAAAAACAGAATGTGATCAAATATGATCAGGCTGGTATATAGATCAGTGCCACACACTAGATTTTGGGTGTATTTTGGTCTGTTAAAAGAAAGTGCCTCCCAAAATTTTAAGGAAAGAAAAACTTATATATGTACAAAAATAAGGGTTGATATGATGAAGGGATGGAATATGACTGTAAAGATGGAAATTATAAAAAATTTTATAAAAGGAATTGATAAGTTGTTTGAAAAAAGAAAGAAGAGGATTTTAAAAAAAAGAAAAAAAAAATGGAGAGAATGTGATCAGGCAGGGGAGTAGAAAAAAACCATACACTAGAGATTTAGAGTATATTTTGATCTGTTAGAAGAAACTATCTCAAAATTTTAAAGAGAGAACAACTTATATATATATGCCAAAAATACGGGTAACTACTATGAAGGGACAGAATATGACTCTAAAAATGAAAAATAAAAATGTTTTTTAAAAAAGGGATTGATAAGATGTTGGTTGAAAAAGGGAAAAAGAAAAATTAAAAAAAAAAAAAGACAGTTAAAAAAATAATTAACTTTGAAAGACTAAAGAATCATGGTAAAAAAGCCATGAATTCTATGTGCAGTATTCCCCTAGCGCTGGAGTTCTGCCGTTCTCATTGATCGGTAAACTTGGTCTTGGCTGGCTGTTCTCGCTGATCTTCTGGGGGAGGGGCCTGTTGCCGTGGTTCCCAAATGTCTTTGCCGGAGGCGGAATTGCCCCGCCCTTGCCAGGTCTGGGCTAAGTAATCTGCTCAGGTTTGCTCTCAGGAGCTTTTGTTCCCTGCAAGCTTTCCATACAGCGAAAATGGCGGCCTCCCAATCTCCGCCCCGGAGGAGCCGAGAACTCGGGGCCCCTTTCCTCAGTGCGCCCCCAGAGAAAAGCAGTCAGTCACTCCCGTGTCCCCGGTCTCCGGCCGCACTCCGTGCTCACCTGGCCTGTGACCGCGCCTTTCTATCTGGCACCCGACCCCGTGTGGAGTCTCCAAACCCAGCAGATCCCCGCGGTGCGCTCCCACACCTCTCCTCCCGGGGGAGGAAGGGGAGTCTCCCCGGATCTGCCGCTTGTTGGGTCCCTGATGGAGGAGCAGTGGCCCGACTGTGCCGCGGATCACGGTTTATGGCAACCCCGAGCTGAGAGCCCGCGCCTGGGCTCCGTCTCTGCAGCCGGCTTCCCTGCTCCGATACCTGGGAGCTCTGCCGCACTCAGGCATTCCCGGTCTTCCTGTGACCCTGAGGGTCCTGAGACCACACTGTCCCACGAGGGTTCCACCCCCCACTTAGCCACCAGAGTGACGTCCCTCAGCGGAGCCGACTTCTAAAAGTTCCGATTTTGTGCTCTGGGGCTCTATTACTTGCCAGAAGCGGCCGACGGAGGCCCCTCCCCCGCCATCTATCCTCCCGAATATCGCCTCGGATTCACTTCTCCGCACGTCCTACCTTCCAGAAAGTGGTTGCTTTTCTGTTCAGAGAGTTGTTGCTATTTTCTTTGATCTCCTGTTGAGTTTGTAGGTGTTCAGAATGGTTTGATCCCTATCCAGCTGAATTCCTGAGAGGAGACGAAATCCAGGTCTCCTACTCCTCCGCCATCTTGCTCCGCCCCCCTTCCCCCCCCTTTTTAATGTCTGCACTTAGTGCTATGAATTTCCCCTGTCAATATTGCTTTATTAGTGTCCCACAAATTTTGCTATGTTACTGTAGTTTTACTTAATTCAATGTATTTTTATTTCCTGAAACTTCTTCTTTGACCCATAGGTTATTTAAAATGTGTGTTTAGTTTCCAACTGCTTGAAGATTTTGTTATCTTTCTGTTATTAATTTCTACTTTGATTCCATTGTGGTCAGGGAACAATTATTTTCTATGTTTGGGGTTTGTTTATAGACCAGGATATGGTCTATCTTGGTATGTATTCTGTGGACACTTGAAAAGAATGTGTGTTCTGCTGTGGTGGGATGGAATGTTCTATAAATGTTGATAGATCTTAGTAGTTGATGGTGGGGTTGAGTTCTTCTATATCCTTGCTCATTTCTGCCAAGTAGTTTTATCAGTTATTAAGAGTGTTTATGTCTCTCACTATAATTTTGGATTTATCCCTCCTTTTAGTTCTATCAGTTTTTCCTTCACATATTTTCTAGCTCTCTTGTTAAGTGTATACACTTTTAGGATTGCTATATCTTCTTAGTAAATTAACTCATTATTATTATTATTATTATTATTATTATTATTATTATTATTATTTTAAAGAGAGAGAGGGGGAAGGAATAGAGGGAGAGGGAGAGAGAGAATCTTAAGCAGGCTCCATGCCCAGTGCAGAGCCCCACATGGGGCTCGATCTCACAATACTGAGATCATGACCTGAGCCAAAATCAAGAGTCAGACACTTAAGTGAGTGAGCCATCCAGGCACCCCTAGCTGGTCATGTTTTTTAACTCAGTCTGCCAATCTCTGTTTTTTAATGGTTGTATTTACACCATTTATGTTAATGGAATTATTGATATGTTTGGGAGTACATCTGCCTTTTTTGTTATATGTTTGCTCTCTTTGTCTTTTGTTTTACCTGCCTTTCTATAAATTGCTTGAATATATTTTATAATTAAATTTTCATCTATTTATAGTGTTTTTGAATGTATCTCTATAGCTTTTATAGTAGTTGCTTTGATATTAAATTATATATAAATGCAGATGTATAGATATAGATGGTAGATTGATAGATAGATCTCAGTATCCTGATGCTATCATTTTATCAGTTTGAATGAAATGTAGAAAACTTTTCTCCCTTCATATCACTTCATTTTCCACCATTTATAACATCATAGTCTTAAATGTTTCATCTACTTGCATTTAGAACTACATCAGACATTGTTACAACTTTTGCTTAAGCTGTCAAACATAATATAAAATTCTCGAGAGAAGGAAAGTCTATTATATTTACTCGTATTTTTACTTGCTCTATTTATTCTTCCAGCTATTCCAAGATTCCTTCCTTTAGTTTTTGCTATTTAAGAACTCCTTTAGCCATCCTTTTAGGGTAGGTCTGCTGTCCTCAAATTCTCTTAATTTTCTTTAACCTGAGAATATCTTGATTTCCTTTTCATTCCTGAAAGATATTCTTGCTGGTAAAGGATTTTGTGTTGACAATTTTTTTTCTTTTTAAGTACTTGAAACATGTTATGCCATTTTCTTCTGGCCGCTGTATTTTCTGATGAGAAACCACTCTAATTATTTCTCCTTTATAGGAACGATAAGGTGTCTTTTTTCTCTCATTGCTTCAAGATATTTTCTTTCTGTTCAGTTTTCACAAGTTTGATTGTCCTGTGTCTTGGTGTGGATTTCTGTGGATCTATCCTATTTAGAATTCATTCAGGTTCTGGAATATATGGTTTATGTTTTTTGCTAAATTTGGTTCTTTGAGTACTTTTTCAGCATTGCTTTTTTCCCCATTCCTTCAGAGACACTAACTACATGGATATTAGATCTTTTGTTATAGTCACACAGATCCCTGAGGATTTGTTCCTTGTTTTGTTTTATTTTGGTTTTCAATCTATTTTCTCTTTGTTGTTTAGAATGAATAATTTTTGTTTTTCCGTCTTCACATTCACTGATTCTTTCTGTTGTCCCCTCCATTCTGCTATAGAGTCCAACCATTGAGTTTTTTAGTTGTATTGTATTTTTCAGTTCTAAAATTTGTTTGCATTCTTTTTTTATTTTCTATTTTTTTGGTGTGATATTTTCTCATTTATTTCAAGTGTACTCAGAATTGTTCACGAAGCACTTTTATGATGATTGCTTTAAAATCTTTGTCAGGTAATGCTAGTATCTCTGTTTTCTTGATGTCATCTATTTGCCTTTTTTTTCCCCATTCAGTTTGAAATCTTTCTGGTTTTGGGTATGACAAATGATTTTCAGTTGAAATCTTGGCATTTTGGATATTATGTTATGAGACCCTGGATCTTATTTAAATGTCTGTTTTATGTAGCTTCATGGCAGGGAAAGGAGAAGGACTGCCTTGTTGCTTCCAGGTTGAGGCAGAAGTTCATGTTCCCTGCTTGGCCTCTATTGATACCCAAGATAAGAGCTTTTTATTATTTCTGGGTGAAGGTGAGAATTCTGGCTCTCTACAATACCTCCATTGGCTTCCATGGCTCAGAGGGGTAAGAGTACCTCCTTATTTATCCCCAAGTGGCCTTCCCTCAGATCATGAAGTGGGTGGCCTCACTAACACTGGGCTGTGGTGAAAGTCCTAGTTCCCCAGTAGGCCTTCTCTGACATCATCCCAGCAGGGATCGAGAGGGCCACCCCATCACTATGGTGATAAAGGATGGACGTCCAGGATTCCCACTACATGGTCTCTCCACTGACACTGGGAAAGGGCAATGGTGGCTCATTGCTATGTGGCAGGGATGGAAGTTTTGATGCCCTACTTGGACTTCTCTCACAATACCACAGTATGAGGGTTTGAATAACTCATTACAGCTCAGCTAGATTAGCAGTCTAGGATCCCCACTTAGCCTTTGCTAATGTGGGTAAGGATGGGGCTACAGAAAAAAACTGTAGAGCAGTTATTTTCTAAAAATTTTCATTTGTAGAGGGCTACCCTTTTCTGGGCTTTGGCTAGGGAGAGTTAGGCATTGTTGGTTCTTTTTCTGTTTGTGCCCATTGGTATTTCTGGTATTGCCTGCTTCTTCAGCAACAAGTCTGGTATATGTGAAGCAAAAAAGAAAAAAACACAGAACTCACCACTGTGTTGTTTTTTGCATTCTAAGGTCTCTAGTACTCTAGTCTTTTCCTCTCTACCTTTCAGAGACTTTGTGTTTGTTTTATATATCATGTTCAGGGTTTTTACTTGTACCTAGTAAGCAGAATAGGGAAAAGTATGTCTACTCTATCATCACAGAAGTAAAAAACTTTGTTTAGTTTTTTTTTTTTTCTTAAAGAAAGTGCCAAACTTTTTTCCAGAGTGGCAGTTTTACCATCTATATTCTTAGTAGCAAGTATGAGAGAGCTGGTTTCTGTACACCCTTTTCAGTTTTTGGTGTTGTCACTATTGCTTATTGCAGCTGTACTAATGGATGTTTAAGGATATCTCATCATGGTCTTAATTTGAATTTCCTTGATGGCTAGTGATGTTGAACATCAATGAAATATCATGTCTTTTGCCCTTTTTCTATGCAATTCTGATTTAGCTTACTCAGATTACTAGAAGGGTAAGTTTTCACAATTATTAGGCTAAGTACTGTCAACAATGCTGAGAAATAGAGAAGTGAGAATGTTGGTAGGCAACAATATCATTTATTATCTACAACAGAGTTTCTCAACTTTGGCACTGTGGAAATCATTGATATTTTGGATTGGATAACTCTTTGTTGTGGGGAATTGTCCTATGCATTGTAGAATATTTATCAGCATCCCCGGGCTTTATCCATTAGCTAGCAAATGCCCTCACTCCCTTCCCTGTTATCACAACAAAAAGTATCTACAGACATTGCCATATGTCCTCTAGGGATACAATTACCCTGAGTTGAGAACAACTGATCTATACTCACTTTAACCAATATTAGTGGGAGAAGAAAATATGTATGTATTGAAGTCAGGATCTTTCAAGTACATAGGTTCAAGTTGGCTCTTTTACACATTAACTCATTTTTTAAAATTTCTATACTGATTTCTTCTGTGGTGTAACACCCTTACTCCACCAGCAATACTGTTGCACACCACCCCATGCCTCTTCTACTCCTCCAACTATTCCCCAGGCCTTCCTTCAAGTTGGTGTTTTGTAGACCACCTGTGGTTCTGCCTATAATTACTATTTATCTCATTTACATGTGATTTTCCTCATTAAAATGTCATTATCACAAATGGACGCCCCTTAGTTAGGGTGGCATGAAAAGGTTCGTGAGCAGTTCAATCTTCAATGAAACTTTAATTCTACTTGATAAACCTCCTACTGTGTTCTTGACTGACTTAAGGTTTGTGATTTAAAAAAATGCTTTGCCTTCGACAGTTTCATTTGCTTCTTCCCACTGCTTTGTCCATCTCTCCATAATTTCATGCTGACTTTACAGTTTCTCCTGAATATATCTTAACTCATCTGAATTCCTCTCTGGTCAGTACTGCCCAGGCAGAATTATTTATACAAAAGAAGTGCCAGGCTATAACATAAATCATCCCTATTTGAAGGCAAAGACTTATATTAATGTGATGACAAGAAATTATCTTGTTTTCTGAAATAGAAATGAATAAAAATGGAAATGTGAACCATTTATGAGGAGTACAATAGAAATTGAGATCTAACAGACACAAATATCTAAGGAAAAGAACTTGCTTAATACATAAGGAAATCTGGCCAGTTAGTAGAGCATGAGGCTCTTGATCTCAGGGATGTGAGTTGAAGCCCCACTTGGGCTTGGCGTTTACTTAAAATAAGGAAATCTGGCCAGAGTGACTCTATTTTATTCATATAAATGGACGGATAGGCATAACATGTTAACAATGTGTATCTTTGCTATGCAACATTCCTTAATGTGGGCCTGGACTGCAAGGACCAAAAAAAAAAAAAAAAGATTATGTTAGATTTCATCATTTGTATTATCTTAAATACAATATTTAGGAGAACCAAGAATGTTAAGTCATAATATTGGCCTGCCTTTTTCCTTTTCATTTCTAGGATTGGTTGAGTAAATGTATCACCTTTTACTAGGAACTCAGCCTGGGATAGTAGAAATATACCTTTCTAAAGATACTTCAGTCAGAATTAACTCCTTCTGTGCTGAGTAGTTCACCTGAGTTATAGTACAGAAAGCACTGATACAGTGTGATTCAACCACTTATGGATTATCAGTTTTGAAATTTTCAAAAGATGTGAACATCTCTGATAATTTCTGAATGTATTTTTTTAATTTCAATATTCAATTGCAATATTTCCCTAATTCAAGGAAATCTGTATGTGTTTGAGGATTATTTTTGTGTTAACTACAGAAATTGAAGGAATATTTTGCCATCCAAAATTTAGTGGTTGTTGAGATGTTTGAAGTAATTGTGTACAGGCAAAAGTTAGGAGACCTTTCTAAAAGGTCTTTAAAAGGTTTTGACTTTTTTTTTAAAAGATTTTATTCATTTATTTGTCAGAGAGAGAGAGAGAGAAAGAGAGAGCACAAGCAGGGGGAGCGGCAGGCAGAGGGAGAAGCAGACTCCCCACTGAACAGGGAGCCCGATGTGGGGCTCGATCCCAGGACCCTGGGATCATGACCTGAGCTGAAGGCAGACCTTAACTGGCTGAGCCACCCAGGCATCCCTTGACTTTTTTTTTTTTAAGATGATTGATTTCACATTGGAATTGAGTGGAAGCTTAAGCCAGCTCTTCCAAACAAATTATTGCATATTGGTGAGTCACGTGGTTTTGGGAATCTGACAAGTTGTAAGGTTTTCTTCAACATGTGACACTAGAAAATATGACACCCAAAAACCAACTTGCATGATGTAGTTTTCTCAAAACATCTTACAACTTAAAAATGCACTGTTTTAGCATGCTTCAAAACCTGTTTTAAAAAGTATCAGTTTTTAATTAATGACAACTATTGAGTTTGAGGATTAGTCATATCTTTTGCTATTGCTGTTTTTTTTTTTTTAGTCACTGCTAACCTTTTGTTTACAACTGTGCCCATTAGCACATCCAATTAGAAGAAAAGTTTAAAAAAATGTAGGAGATTTGAGTTACTCCATTTTATTATTTTTCTAACATCCCTAGTCAATTTGCAATAGGATATAGTATAGCCTAAGATCAAATTACCAATTTGTAGCACATGTGGATTTTATATTATATTTTGGGTGACCTAGAATCAGCATAAGTGAACTAAACCAGTGTGGATGCACATGCTATTATAATATTTTCCCTTCATATGCTTAGCAGCATCAATAAAATGATTAAGGACATCAACTAAAACAGGTTTATTAGGTTCTGAAAAAAAAGGAGTTAAAAAACATTTTTAGAAATAAAAGTCTGTACACTATACAACAGAGGACTGGCCTTCTATCGAAATCTTTGAGTTGTTAAACAATGTATAAATGTTGTGTAGAAAAATAATCTTTTTTAAGATTAAAATTATAACTGGCATATGTGTGTTACATATGTATCTGTGTATATCTGTCTATATCTGTATCTACCTATATTTTAGTTTCTGTATTAAAAATATATTAATTGTGACAAATTTAAAATTATATATCTAAGTCAAAAATTAAAATAAAAAATCACCTTTTGTTTATATGAGAGAAAAGGAATTGATTTCTTGAGCTTTCTTCTTGGGGAGGTAAGAAAAAAAAACACTTTTTAAAATTAAACAAATGAATTTTAAAGAATTTAAACAGCTGTTTAAAGTATAAGTTCATTTAAAGAATTCCTTGAAATATTTTTTATGGTTATAATATAGAGAAAGAAGATGAAAACTCCCAATTAAGAGTAAATTTAGTCATTAATATTGTTGATTTATTTATTTAAATGTAAAAGTAAATGCTTACATATATCTTTACAGATATTTTCCAGTTTCTCTATTCCCCATTGCTTCTTGCATCCTGTTTCTTCCTTTGGGTTCAACTTCTTTTGTTTTCTTTTTTTCTTGTGTGTGTGTGTGTGTGTGTGTGTGTGTGTGTGTGTGTGTGTTTCATAGTTCTTTTATTAAGGGGCTTGGAGTCATCAACTATCTCAATTTTTATTTTAAATAATCTTAAATAGGATTTTTGTTTTAAATGATAGTATAGATGAGTATTCAATTCTGTTGCTATTTTCCCCTCACATTTACCTAAGTTCTATTTGGTTCTTTTAAGGCAACTTCTTCTTTTATCTCAGATTTTATTTATTTATTTCTTTTCTGTGCTTTCTATTTTTTCTTATATATCTCAATCATTTTAGGCGTATTTATTTTACAGTTTAATTAAAATTATCATCTTAAGTTTTTGGAGGCAAATCCTCTTATTGTGACTGTTGGTTCTATTTCATGGTACCTCATTTCCTTTTGTGTTTTTTAATTTTGGAATTTTAGGCACCTCTGTCAGGACCCTTTCACTCTTGAGAGCTTTTTCTGTGTCTTCACTTAATAAACTTCTATTACTTTAAAATATATATATTTTTAATATTAGCCAATTTCTGAGGAGGACTTTTATTTCCTGGGAGTCTACTGCCCCCAGAGTTATTGAAAGTTGGCTACAACGAAATTTCCTAGATGAGTTTCAGATTTCATCAGTCTAAGATAAGGTTTTACATTTTGTCCATATAAAATCTAATTCAACAGTTCCAGATAGTGTACATAGGCCTGGAGTTGGGATTCTTAAAGAAAGCCATCAGGTCTTATTGTACCACATCACTATCTTATCCTATCCTATCTTATCTTATCTTGGCCCGAATCTTATTCCTCAATCTGGGTGGATATTAAAAATTCAAGAGCCTACCCATCAGGGTTTATACCAGTCTGACATTCTGGGACTATAGAGTTTTCCATTCACAAGTTTACTATTCTAGCTTTCTTTCTTTCTTTTTTTTTTTTCCCACTCCTAAAAATTTCCTTTTCTTTCATGTGCTATTATATATTTTAAATTTTTTTCATTGTATTTTATTGCTCCATAGTCTCCTTGAGTTAATTTGTTAATTATACAACTTTTACACTTCTTTTAGTGGACACCTTAGAGATTATGAAATGTATGTTTGACTTATTGAAATATAATACATATTATTACTTTTAATTCTTTTAAAATAACATAGAAGCCTAGAGCATATAATATCCATTTATCATCCTCTGACTTCTTACATTATTATCATGCATTTTAGCTATTTTTTAAACTTAAAAATATATCACTGCTAATGTCTTTTACAATAAGTGCATTTTTTATTTTTACCCACGTATTTATATTTTTCAGTATTCTTTTTCCTCCTACATTTCACTGCTTACATTTGGGATCATTTTTCTTTGGCTTGAAGGACTCTTTTATGTTATATTATTATAGGCCTTTTGCAAACCAATTGCTTTAGTTTTCCTTTGTTTGATGACATCTTTATTTTATCCTCACTGTTGAAAAATATTATTGTTTGATATAGAATTTTAGGTTGGTGATTATTTTTTTCAGCACTTTAAAGATTTCTTTCCATTGTCTTCTGGCATATATTATTTCTGTTAAGAAATCAGCTGACAGTCTGATTGTCCTAATGTCTTCTTTCCTCTGGCTGTCCTTTGAATATTGTCTTAGATGTTTAGCAATTATATTGTGATGTGCCTAGATAAATGGGGTTTTTTTGGTATTATTCTGCTTGGTTAGATTTCATGCATCTGATAATTAATCTCTCCCGCCAGTCTGGAAAATTCTTCTGCTTTCTCTCTTCATATATTGATTTGCCCTATTTTTTCTATACTGTCTTTCTGGAGCTCCAGTTTCACACAGAATAGAAACTTTGACCATGTTCTACATTTTCCTTTTGCTTCTTTCTTTCTTCCTTCTTTCTTTCCTTTTCTCTTCTTTTTTCCTTTCATCCTTACTTCTCTTTGTACTTTAACTTCAGTGTTTTCTGTTGACTTGTCTTCTAACTCACTAATTCTGTCTTCACTTGTGTCTAGTCTACTAAATCTTTGATTGTATTCTTAATTCAGATATTGTATTTTCATTTCCAGAATACCTATTTGATTCTTTTATATAGGTTCCAGTCTTGAATTATTTTGTTTCTCGTCTCTTTACTTATTCTTATTTTTTTCACCTATTTTTTAGACGTATTAATGATAGTTATTCTAAAGTTTGTCTCAGCTATTCAAAATGTGGATCATTTATAGGTCTGCTTTGTTTGTGATTTTATTATATGCCAAACATTATATATTTAAAATTCATACATCCTCTAGATGATTTTTTTTTTCCCACCAGAAAGGATTAAATGTTTCCTCTGTCAAGAATATAGAATGTAGGGTATGGTAGGGTTGGAAGGTTTATCATTTCAATACAGTCAGGGATTAGGTTGTGTCGAGGGTGGGTTTCAATTTTGGTAACACTAAATCCATGCCTGGGTCATCCTGATTCCTAGAGCATGGCCACAAGGGATTTCAATGAGCGTCTGATGTATCTTTGTCTCTTCAGTTCTGAAAAACTACAGGAATTATATCTATCCAACAGAGGTTTTAACCTTAGCTCTTTAGTCCCACACTTCATAGAACTTCAAAATTTGCTCTTGAGAGGGAAACCAACCTTAGATTTGATGCCCTTGAGTCTCCAATTTTATCATTCTAGCCCACAAATGCCAAAGAGTCAGTTGCTTTTTCTATATCTCAGCAGCAACCTTCTGCCAGGTCCAGGCCTGGATTCTCAGCCTCCAACTACCCTCAACATTGATGTATCCTTAGGAGAAAAGTAACTGTAGATTCTTAAACTTAGTATCAATTCACAACTCCTGGGATTTTGCCTCCTATTTGCTTTTTTCCTTCTTCTTTTTTAAATTGGGTCTCATCCTCCTGATTAGTCTTTGTTTTCTAGGCCCCATGAAACTAGAGGATA
Organism: Phoca vitulina; assembly: GCF_004348235.1. Taxonomy (NCBI): domain Eukaryota; kingdom Metazoa; phylum Chordata; class Mammalia; order Carnivora; family Phocidae; genus Phoca; species Phoca vitulina. The sequence goes on along the minus strand of NW_022589723.1, from coordinate 6,488,030 downwards.
TTTCACTCTTTCCACAGATTTCAGTTTTGCTCTTTTGTCTTCCACTGAACCTCAGAATTTAAAAAATGCCTTGTATAGAAGGAAATGACCTTTTGTTTAAGGCCCCAGAGATCTCTCTAGTTTCGTCATTGTAGCCTCTGTACCATCAGTGGCCCTGCAGTTATACCACACCCTGGTTCTCAACCTCTAGCCTGTACCTAGAATCAGCAGATACTATGGGGAAAATCAGCTACCAGCTCACCTTACTTTTGGCCCCTCTCTGGAAATTTAGTCCTTCTAGTTGTTATTGCTTCCATAGTTCTCTGATGCTTAAAAATTTTTTTTTTCTGTAATGTTGTCAGCTTTTCTAATTGTTGTGGACATAAATATTGGCCTATTACATCTCAACTGGAAGCAGAAGTCAGCTTTTCTTCAATATATTTCATCCCTGTCATTTGGTATGTGTTTGTAGAAAGAGAAGAATCTGTTTAGGTATGTTATTATTAACATTATTATGACCAAATATTTTTGTTGAAAGTTTAAGGTAGGTAATTTACTTAATGCTTAATATTGTCTTCCACATTTGATTCTTAAACACCACTAGTAAAGTCATTTTATAGATAAGGAAGATTGAGGCTTTTGAGCTTTTATCCCAATGTCAAACAATTAATGATTGGGATTTTAATTCAGACTACTAAACCATACTGCCTCCTACCAAACTGTAAGAGGGTAAAGGACATTATTGCTTTATGTCATTTTCTAAATCTTTTATATGCATTTGATTTTCCACCCCCAAATAGGGTAAATTACAAAGCTGTTGTTACCAAGTTTAAAGCTGAACTAATACCACCCATTTTTTAGGCACTTGAAAATATATTGGCATGTCATATCAGTAACATGTACAATCTAAGCATATGTGTAGCAAAATTCCTGATACAAATGCTTTGAGTATTTAGAAAATTGACCCAACACGTGGCATTGTCTACTAAGTCTCTGTTCATGCTGATTTCTGATGGTTTTGCAGAATATTGTGTTAGTTTTTAGGGCTAATGAGTTTGGCTTAATTTCTTTACCCCTCTCAGCCAAGTCTTTCGACAATGTGTCTTCTCCCATGGGGTCCTTGCTAATAAATATTTTAATTGAACTTCTTTATTAAAATGAGTGTCTATATGATCATCTAGACACCCCACAGATGTGAGGAGAGATTATGAGTTCAAATGAGATTGGGGTAGGCAGATCCAGGTTTGATCCTGATACTGCATTATCGTAAACTCTGATAATAAGGCAGTCCAAGTTCACACAAGATTAGTAAACATAATGAAATGAAACTTTAAGTACTTGCTAAATTTGTTTTCAGTAAATCATCAATATTTATTAAGCATAAAAGATTGGCACAATCTCAAAGCACAGGCAGCAGAATGCTATTAGCCATGTATTAATTTCAATTACTATGTAACTTCATTATTCACTAAATTCATTGAGTCAGGTAGGAGATGGCCTAGTTTGTTGTCCCTTTAAAGAATCGTTTCCATTTACATTTTATAAATAAAATCATAAAAGGTAAAATTTTGGCTTCCATTTCTATTTAGAATAGCATTTTCCCTTGTTTCTTTGTCTTTTCCCAAACAGTCACAACTATTCACAATTAATTTTATTTTGAATAGTGTTTATCCCTTTATAATTTTTAAAATTTTATGTGATTTATAATTTGTATAGCTCTGTGTAAGTTGCTAAAGAGTACTTGCTTAACAAATGAAAATTTTAAAAAAGAACAAAACCTCCTTAAAGGAAATTTCTAGGTCTTATACTTCTCAAAGATTTTCTTACAATATTCATTCTCTACATGTAATTAAAATCTAAACAGCATTTAAACATTCTTATATTAAGATTCTGCATTTAATTCAAACCTTGCAATAGCCATGGCTGTCAAAGATTTCATATTCTAAGACAAGGACAAAATAGTCATAGATTAATTCTAATACTTTCCTTTATTCGTAAACTGAAAGCAGGTATCATTATTATAGCTTTGGAAAAAGAAGTTGAGAGCTCTCTTAATTTAAATGACATCTCATTTGGTGAAGAATTTGAAACTTGGGGTACTAAATGATGAAAGAAAAGAAAGGAATAAATTGTATTGGTATGAAGTAAACCAAGACAGCTCTCTTGTTGGGAAAATACAAGGGACAATCTAAAGGCAATTCAGTTATCTCTAGAAAAGAGGTGTGAATCACAAATTGATGAAGGTTATATGTGCTTCCATTAATACTATTTTATTTAAAGCAATAATAAATTCTTTTTAATCATTATCACTTTGGCCAGCAAATTAATATGTAAATAAAAATGCCCATCAAAATCTTATCAAGCCTTAAGAATATTGGAGTTTATGGTTAATTTTATTTGTACCCCATGTTTGCCCATTAGACAGAATACAACCATAAAGTAAATTGGGAACATATACCATTTAATATGAGTCTGTTAAATTGTCCCATTTTAATCATAGCTTAAACCAAATTTTCTCAGATTTACCTTGAGTCACAATAGGAATACTTTTTTTACATTGTGAGTTTCTCATGTGCCTTTAAACATCAGCTACAATTCCTCCTCATCCACACCTGGCTCCAATCACCTTTTAACCTGGCTAAAAGAATAGTAATAATAACAACAACAATAATAATAATAATAATAAATTAAATATCCATGAAAACTGCATAGCTTGGTTTCCTAAATTTCTTTTACTCCCAGAATGTGTTCTGTCTCCATTCTTAGTTTGGGAGAGAAAGGGTAATTCCTAAGTGCTTCTGCTTCTCCAGTCATCACTTTCCCATCTTTAAAGGAGGGACCTATTCTTGGGACTTATTTTGTGAAATAAAACATTTGGGAATATTTCAGTCCATTATAGAATTTGAACCATGAAAACATGGTTCAAATGCAAAGTTGGGTCCTATGCAAATATTCCTAACTCTTTCCTTTTCAAGTGACCTTTGGGTCACAAAGGATTCTTTACCCTTCCTCCTGGGGTAATAGCTATCTACTGCTTTAAATTTACATGATCGTATTGCCGCATAATTCTTCCTAAAATTAAAAGAGATTGCACAATGGTGATTTTCTGTCTCCACAGATATGTGGCTAGCCACAGTTAAATGGTGGACGTCTTTCAGTAAAAATAAGTAAGTAAGCAAGTAAACAAATAAATAATCGCTTTTTCCTCCTGCCCTCAATCCACACAAATCAAATCTGTGCTAGCAATTTTGTGAGGCTCAAGGAATAGGGTTAAATGAAGTACAAGACCTATGCACAAGAAACTTACAGTATAAATGTTGACAGGTTACCATATATTTCTGTAAATGTTGGCTGGGGATAAAGTAAATTCGAGTCCCAGTGCCACATTAAAGGTGCTGTTTATTTTCTGTGTGGCTTCAAGTTAGTCTCCCCTGCCCAGAGGCAGCAATAGGGGTTTTGCTGTTGAACTATTTCATACCCACAAGTCATGTTTTACCAAAATGGTATGCATGTGTACATTGTACTTTGATTTCTGTTCTCTTTTACTATCAAAGCTCTGAATGTAAGTATTGCCTCCAATTAACCAATCATTTGGGCAGTAAAGAGGAATTTCATTAGAAAGGCCTTTCACAGAAGTAAATCCAAGTCTAATATGTGGAAAGCCAGGTAAAATGATGTGAAATACCCCAGGACCAAAGTCAGTAGACATGGCTATATACTACTTTGCCATGAAGTGGGGGTGAGTCCATGGTTTGCTGGTTCTCTTTTTCTCATTGGAAATATAAAAGGTACCTCTCAGACATTCTAAGAATACTAATTTCAAGCATCATTTACAACAGCAGACATTGCAATTAGAATATAGGTTTTCTCCCTTGTAAATGGAAATTTTAGAATCAGATCCAGTTAGAGGAACAGAATCCTGGGAGGAAAGCCTTCCAGAATCTCCTCCTATTGAGCTTGGCCTTCATCAGTGTAGATGTTGCCTATGGGGGCCTTCTGGGTCCAAGACGAGTTGGTAAGGATCTGCAAAGATGAGCTTCATATTTCTTTCTATAGGGAAGAACCTCTAATGGAATATATTTGAATTTAGTTAACCATATTTACCCTGTAGAAATTTTAATTTTTTGTTCCATAGTTTAGGAAAAGAATATCTTAGAGAAATATGTCAAAAAATTAACTGTTAATTTCAGTGTTGGCTAGTAGTTATAAAAATGCATTTTTCAATTTTTATGTGCATATATATTTTCTCAATAAGTCAAATATGACGGACAGATACTTCCACATTTTAATTTAGATGCTTTTTTAATTCAAAAGAGGGATTGGAGAGTTATTGTTGATTAACAGAGCAAGAAAAACATAAGGTTGAAGAACTAGAATAAATGGAGGTAGACTTTTTCTTTCTACCCAGAATATAAAATCTCTTCTCCTCTGTTTCTCTTTTTCTTTCTCTCAATCTCTCTCTTTCTCTTTCTTGTCTTTCTCTCTTATTTTCACAGAATACTAGAGTGCTAGAAATCCTTATGTTGGTACTAATAACATTATAAAATGTACAAATGTGTGAAGACTCTACATAACCATCTTTCCAAGCAGAGATTGATTGAGTGCCACTGCAGTAGTTGGATTTGATGTGTTGAATGTTTATATTTTTTAATCTTTTATTAAATGCAGTGAATATTATCATTTCTGCTATTATTTGCAGTGTCTCATGGTCTTGAAATGGCTTGAGAGATTAGCCTTTGCTTTATCTATTAAAAAATATTCTCTAAGCAAAGTCATCATTGAAAATATGTTTCAAGGGAAAGGCATTTATCCCATTTAGGGAATTTGATCAGGTACTTAAAAAAACCACTCAGTGTTAATTTGTTTACAGGTAATCAATATGGTAATTGCAAGAAATGCTATCATTTATTTCCTTGCATGTAATAAAACTGTTTTTTTAAAAAAACTTTTATTCTAAGGACTACTATTATAGACTATTTACTATTTAGAGTGCCGTACTATCCTGTGCCATTTTATTTTTTCCAGTGAGTGCAGTTCTCATATACATGGAAATTATGTAACTGGTCATTTATAGTGTAAGAGATATTCATCTTATTAATATTCTCTATTTAGTGGTTGTCAATATTGTTGTTATTTTACCTGTGTTCATCCGCTACATTCAGTAACGTACATTCACACACACACACACACACACACACACACACACACCTTCCTTCCAAGGAGCTTTAAGTATTTCCTTCACATATCCTTACCCCCTGGGGAGTAGATACTATTTTGCCATACAGAAAAAAAAAAGACAGAACTATTGAGTTGGACCTGGAATCCAAATCATCTATCTCTGATCCTGACTACATCTTGCTATAAAACAATCGTAAACATTCATTGAGCACATACTATGTGTCCAGCATTGTTCTAGAAGTTTTACATGCATAATCCCATTTATAGCTTGTTAAGGCAGACAATATCAATACCTCCATTTTGCAGATGAGGAAACTGAGGTATACAGAGATTAAGTAACTTGCAGGTTGTTGAGTGGCAGAGCCAAGCCCCATCCCAGTGTTTCCATATCCAAAGTCTTACTGTAAGCACTGAGTTGTACTATAGCCCCATCTATGAGTTTCTGGTCTTTGAGTCACTGGTGCGCTCCTTCACATTCATTTCTTTCTTATGTTAGAGAAGTATTTAACATGGCATACATGAAGCTGTGAGCTTCAGTGTCCCTGCAAGTCTTGGGAATTGCTGGGGATTGTAAGAGTGTTCCAGAAGGAGAGAAACTCGTTTACAATCAAGCATTTCAATGTAAGCATTTCTGGTAATTTGTCCACAGATCTCAAAAGAAAGAGACCTAAAAAAGCTCCACGGTCCTGGGCATTTGTTATAATTTCTTTCTTTATTCTATATAAATATTCCCTTTCATACCTCCTTTTGTTATTTGTAGTTTGATCTTCTTTTCCTTAGAGAGAGTACCCAAAATTGTAAAAAGTTTTAGTCTCACAAAACCTGGATTCTCCCCCTACTTACCCTTTGTTTTTTTTTTTTTTTTCAAATAGGAAATTACATCATCCATTTTATAGTTAGGAATGGCTGAATGCTAGGTGCCAGTGGGAAGGGCTGGTTGTATAACCAGGATCAGACTGCCTCAGAAGGTAACTGATCATTTCAGGAGCTGTTACAAGTGGATATACTTTATTTTTTAAGATAGTAGAGGATAACAGATGACCTATCAATTTGAATTATCTTATAATAATCTGGCATGATGGAAATTTACCTGGCCAAAAAGTACCACCCTGAATCCTAATATTTAATCCAACATGTAAATAACTCTGTGGCTTTCAAACATTTTTTACTGCAACTCACAAGCAGAAATACATGTTATATGCTTGTCATGACCCATTGTCTTGGTCCATCTGAACTGCTAAAATAAAATACCACAGACTGGGTAGCTTATAAACAACAGAAATTCATTTCTCACCGTTCTGGAGGCTGGAAAGTTCAAATCAAGGCATCAGTATGGTTGAGTGAAGGCCCTCTTTCTGGTTCATAGCTGAGATTTTTCACTGTGTCTTCATGTGGTAGAAGAGGCTAGGAATCTCTCTGGAGCCTTTTTTTTTTTTTTTTAAAGATTTTATTTATTTATTTGAGAGAGAGAGAATGAGAGACAGCACGAGAGGGAAGAGGGTCAAAGGGAGAAGCAGACCCCCCCCGCTGAGCGGGGAGTCCAATGTGGGACTCAATCCTGGGACTCCAGGATCATGACCCGAGCCGAAGGCAGTCACTTAACCAACTGAGCCACCCAGGCGCCCTCTCTGGAGCCTCTTTATAAGGCACTAATCCCATTCATAAGGGTTCCATCCTCCTAATACTATCACCTTTGGGGGTTAGGATCTAAACATACGAATTCAGACTATAGTACCCATTAAATAGATTTCACAACTCACTAATGGGTGACAGATTTTAATTTGAAAAACAGTGCAAGAGCACACTGGCTCCTTGCAATGATTTTTTTTTTTCCTACAAGCAATGCATGGACATGGGGAAATGGACTAATCTAGTTGTCCTTCCTTGTCTAATCACTGTCCACAATGAGAAATAGGACTAGCTGTTCCAAAGGGAAACTAATCACTGACAATAAGGAGAAATCAGTCACCCAAAGTAATAATGAGATTGTGATTGGTTTGTTGGTTCATTTATTAATTGGGAGTGAGCCTTTCCATGGCTTTTACTGCCCATTTTACACAGGTGCTCCACGCTGGTTCATGGGCTACATTGTCTAATCATCCACAGGAGGCTAATTTAAATAGCTATACTATTGGTGATTAAGCCATCAGTTGATAATGGAACCAGTAGTTGTTAGTTTCAGTTCCCCTCCAAAGAATTTTTTTCCCGAAGTATTTAAATACAGAAACTAACTCAAGATAGTGATTAAGAGACTTGATACACTGAATAAAGAGTGATATTCTTCCACAGTATACAATTACTGAAAATAGCGTATGTTAGCTAAATTGCATGTTTTGTGAAAAAAGAATGTAGAGAATTGAATGAATACTCAATGTCTTTGCTAAAACTACAGACTTTCACAGGGCTTCTGTTTGTAGCCTATGTCTTCCCCAAAATAAAATTCAAGAACTGTAGATACTGTCAGCCTTGGAACATGAATTCATGAATCAAAGCTCCCTTGTCATGTAAAACTAACTGGTTTGTAATCAGGGAAGATTAGTGTAAATATTAATTGGCAAGGTAGAGTTGTGGATGAAATTTCAGTTATGAATTTAGTACGGTAATTTCTTTTTATCTGTAATGGGGTTTATTTAACAAATGTCAGCCACATGTGGGAATTTGGAAGTCATTGGGGAACTTCACACTGAATCAAATCCTTTAAAATATAAATCTGGATAGTTTGTAAACACTTCTTAATGCATTTGCAAAATGTATAGTAATCATTGTAACAGCCACTGGGAGCAAGCATCTGTTAAGCAGTGATTCCTATTTTTTGGATGAGGTGATCAATGACCTTTACAGGAGATTTCTTTGGTGTGAGGAAAGCTCTATTCATCACTCACTGAATTACATGAACTATTTTAGCTCACTGAGCTTGATGCAATCTTAACAAATGTGGATTCTTGAGGATGTGGAAAAGTAAGGAAAATTGTCATATAAATCCTTCACTGCTATGTAAGCTGTTCCTAATCTTCTTCCCATTATATAAGCCTGCTGAGAACCACTTTTGGGTCACTTTATGCTCCTCTACCTAAATGCCGGGGCCTTTTTGCCAGCGCCTGTGAATTTTTAACCCAGTTATGTTTAAGGAATCATCTAAAGAAGATGCAGCTATCTAGCATAAGTCCCACTTGTTTAGTCTTGTTCACTGAGAGAGACAGGGTACTATTATGACATGAATGAATGAGAAAACTGAAAGACTGGGGTAGGTAAGGGTGGAAATAAACATTTATTGAACATTTGTTTAGATCAACTTTCAGTGCCTTTGTTCTGGGCACTATGTCATACTTTTTCCTGACAGCATCTCAATTAAACCTTGATTCCCAAAGGATTTTCATTATCCCTATCTTACAAATGAAGACAATGAGACTCACAGAACTAAATCACTTCTGCAGGAGTTCTGAGAGCTAGTAAGTAGCTGAGTTAGAATCTAAGGAGAAGTGTGTCTGAAGACAAAGTTTATTATAACCTGCTCTTAGAGGTCCCAAATTAATCCAGGGCTGATCTAGGACTAGAACCCAACCTCCTACCTTTCTAACCAGTGTTCTTTTACTAGACTATGCTGCATCATAACATAGCTACAGCTGTATCAGTTTGGAGCAAGATTGTCTTCTCAATAAGGGCACTTGACTAATGAAGTAGCTTAGGTGAAGGGTCCAGAGCTTTCCAGTGAGAGGCTAGTCATTCAATTAGTTATCCAACTACATGTTCGTGACACAGCAGAGGGTCCAAGTCGATCAAAATCAATTCTCCTTTCACAAATGTAACCAAGTGTTGTTGTCATCAGGGAAGAAACTTGGTTTCATTAATTAACAAGTAGCTGTGGTAGTTGATTGATGACTGAGCAAAGCAGTCTTGCTTACTCTATAGACGGAGCCTTTTCACTGTGATCATACTCTGTCTTCAGAGCTTATTTTCAAGCGCTCCAAGCTCAACCTGCCCTATTTCAATTCTCCAGCACAAGATTGTTCTAATCTGTGATTACTTACAAACAATATGAATGAAAGTTGTCTACATTTCCTTTCTCTCAACAGTGCTATTGAGTCTCTACTTTGTGGTAACCATTGTTTTGATCAAGACAGACACCAAAAGAAATCATTAACATTGTCCAAGCCAGTTCAATTCAATGAATATCAGCTACCTACTGCATGCCAGGTATAGTCATTGACTCTATGAGATTACATAGATAAATATGTAGTTTATCAAGGGAGGAGGAAAACATGCGCAGATAACTCTAGTGTAAATCACACTGTCCTGTAATAAAGGTACGTGATAGAAACGGCTACTCTTGTTAGGAGAATCAGCAATATATCAAAGAAGAGAAAACATTTTATCTGGTTCTAGAAGACAAAGAATGTTTAAATTTTAGTCAGAGAAGCACTTTGGAGGATAGAACAGAGAAAAGAAGGAACATTACAGGCGAGGGAGGCGACATGAGTAAAGGTATATTGGTGTGAAAACATATGGTTGGAAAAATTCAAGTAGCACTGTACTGAAAGATGAGGAAAGGAAAAAGGCCATTGAGATTCAGGGGGCAGATGAATCTAGAAAATTTTGTGAGGCAAAATTACCAAGCAGTGCTAATGAGTTGCAACTTCATTTTGGAGGAAATGAAATTCTATGAAAAATTGTCTAAGAGAGTGATTTCAAGATGAAAATGACTATCAATAGGTTAAGAAATAGAAAGTGATTCTATCCACCTCAAAATAGTGCTTAAGAAAAGTTTTAAATAAATTTCACCTAGATTTATATTTTCGAGTGAATTTCAACCTTGGATGTCAATACTCCAACTCACTGCTTGAAATATACTCCCCACTCCAGACTTCTGTTATGAAGCAAATGTGTGAGAAGATAATTTTATCTGAAATACTTAACTGGGGAGAATGATAACGTGCAAGAACATTTTCTTTTGGGAGGGTGTAGAGAAAGCTGTCTCAGCTGTGCTGTTCTGAAATCATGATCTCTTAACATGATCATGAAGATTTAATTTGGGAAATACAGTTCTAGAAACAGTAACTGTGCAGGTGCTATGTAGAAACGTTTTGTCTTTCTGATTTAGCAGTGCTACTTGAAGGAGGATGGTAGTCTAGCCTTTACTTTACCTATTTTATAAAGATTCTGAAGACTCACAGAGCTTGAACAAGAAGATATTAGAGAATATAAATAACAAAGGGTAAGGAATAATGAATTTGTCCTTATTTTTATTGTCTTTGAGAGGCAAACAAGTTGGTCATCTGGATTCCTTTGCCCCAAGATTGACCTGGCCAATTTTTTTTAACCATTTTTTAAAAGATTTTATTTTTAAGTAATCTCTACCCCAATGTGGGGCTCAAACCCACAACCCTGAGATCAAGAGTCTCATGCTCCACTGACTGAGTCAGCCAGGCGCCCCTGATCTGGCTGTTTTAATTACATATATTTCCTAATGTGAGTGTTCTGTGAATGTACTGAATATTTTGTATCTCTTTGCACTATAATGTGCAAGTGTACTCGCTTTAACATAGGGCATGTTTCTAATTCTTGTCTTTTTTATTCACTCATGGCTTAATTTTAATCCTTCATTGGTGCTTTAAATGCCTCAAATAAGAATAATGCCAACTAGGGTGATTTTCACCTTTTTATTAGCAAATGTGAAACATGTGTAACTCATAATCACCTGGTTGTTCTTAGCCCAGGGCATCTGGAGAGCCTTTTCAAGATTTCTGCTCTCCTCAGGCACTCACCAAAGGGAATGCAAGATTCAGTGGTTTTAACTTACAAATCAAGTCCAGATTTGATTATTAAGGTTTTCTATTTCCTACTTGCTGTCACAAACCCATCCTGAAATTTAATTTCCCTACTAGACATTTTAAGTGAAATGTTTAAATGAAAATGGCCAAACACTAATGAAGACTTCCAACAGGAGAAAGGTGTGAGATTGAGTCAAGAGCTGAGTCTCACGTTTGTTTAGGGGGAGGCATTGTAAAATATGGATAGTCTCCGTTTTAATGCATCTGTGCATTAAACCCTTTTCGTAACAGTCCCCAAATTTCTATAGTTATAGATACCTGTACTGGGCACACTGATTACATACATGTCAATCCAGGTACATTGCAGAGAGGAACTAATTCTTTTCTTGGTCCAACTACAAGATGCAGTGGTGGGCAAGAAGAACAGCTTAATTAAAATTCTTTCAAATAAGAATTTATTTTTAGGATCATTGGTGACAGAGAATCATGAGAAATTTCTGAATTGCTGATTCTACACATAAGTGTTTTGATGCTTGATATAGGTTTTCTTATTTATGAATGATCATTTTAATGTAATAATAAATGAAAGAAACCCCTCGTTTTTTCCATTTATTTGCTATTATTAGTGCTTGAGATGCTCTTCACATAGTCGCCTCTTTGTCACATTGTGACCTCCTCTGGTGCCCTACACCACACCATCTGCAGTTAGCCCCATGGCACTGTTTCTGTTACTGTGTCATCTTTTCTTCATACCAGTTATCACTGTCAGATGTTCTCTTATTGAGGTGATTATATGTTAATTTACCATCTCTCCACTCTAGGATTTAAGCTCCATGAAAGCAGGAACTTTTCTGTCTTGTTCACCATTGTATTCTCACCACCTAAATCTGTCTGTGATGACATGTGAGCTCAGTTATCAACAGGATATAATTTTTTATGAATTTGGGACTTATTGCTCATAGAATTTAGGAAAATATTGTATTCATTTTTCAGGATATAAACTTTTAAAATCCCTTTGAAGTAAAAATTTCCATGTGAAAATATTTGGAGTAAGAAAATATTCATGTGCCTTATTTGCTTCTGTATTACAACTATCCTGCTACGGACTAAATTGTGTGCCTCCTTCCCTCCATATTCATACACTGAAGCCCTAATCCCTAAAGTGTCTACATTTGGAGATAGGACTTTTAAGAGGTAATTAAGTTAAATGAGGTCATAAGGGTGGGACCCCTAATCAGATTGGATTAGTCTCCTTGTAAGAAGAAACACCGGAGAACTTACTCTTTCCATCATGTTAAGGACAGAGTGGCTATCTGCAAGCCAGAAATAGAGCTCCCATCAGAAACTAAACTTGTGGGATGCCTGGGTGGTTCTGTCAGTTAAACATCTGCCTTTGGTTCAGATCATGATCCCAGGGTCCTGGGATCAAGTCCTGCATCAGGCTCCCTGCTCAGCGGGGAGCCTGCTTCTGCCACTCCCCCTGCCTGTGTGCTCAATCTCTCTCTCTGTCAAATAAAATAAAATCTTAAAAAAAACAAACAAACAAGAAAACCTAAATTTGCAGACTTAATCTTGGACTTCCCAGCCTCTAGAACTATGAAAAAATAATTTTGTTGTTTCAGTCATATAGTCTATAGTAATTTGTTATGGCAGCCCAGGCAAGCTCATATACTTACTAATTAACAAACAATTATTTTTAATGACTTTATTAGAAAGACTTCTATTTTCCATGCTATATCATGCTGTGTCATTTAGCTTTTATTATGCTTTTATGCCACTGATAACATTACTATGGCTGTGATGATGAGAATGAATGAGGAAGGGAGGAAAGAGTTTTGTAAGATCAAAGTTGAAATTTCCACAATATAAAGCTTTTCCTTCTACAAACTTCATCATTTATTATGTGATATGTTCAAAAAATAGATGGCATTGTATGGACAGGAGACAGCACCTTAACTGTTCTATTACTGCTACTTCCATTTTAGATTGATCAAGGGAATAGTCTTTTGGGAGAAGATATATGTTAAAATGGCATAATATTCTGTGAGATCAGGAAAATGTTAGGGCCCCTGCTTGGCTCAGTCAGTAGAGCATGTGACTCTTGATTCAGGGTCATGAGTTCAAGCCCCACGTTGGCATAGAGATTACTTAAGGAAATTAAAAAGGAAAGAAAGGAAGAAAGAGAAAAAGAAAAATTGTTTGGGTGTTCAATTTTTGAGCATTCCTTGGACCTTAGGAAAGCAGATGAAGACCAAAATCATGAGAATAAAATAATTTCTAAGTCCTTCTGAGCTATTTTCAGGAAGCAGATATAGCGCACACAGAGCAAAAATCAACTAATGTGCATCCATTAGTAACTTAGAAACACCTCCAAACATTTGGTGACCTATTTTTCTCTTTTATTTTGTTTGCAAGACATAAAGGCTACAGGTGTCTGTGAAAGTGAAGAAAAGTCAGTGTAGCTAAAAGTTCATCCAAATAATGATTATTTTTAAAGTTATATTGGTCATTTAAAAATGCTTTCTATCCTAATAAGCAAAATTAATGGATGAAGCAGGTGCATACATTGTTTTAATTAACAACAGCTGTGTATAGCAATATTATAGGAGCTTATTATGGCATCATTTATTAAGAATATGTTACCAATGCATTTTATAACATGCATTATAAAAAGTTATTAAAGGATATGACTACATCTTAGAATCATTCAATAAATATTAATAAAGCATTTATGATTGTGCCCTTAATTTAAAATGCTATCATTATCTTTCAAGCATCAAGTGCCAACAAGCCATTCCTGACCACATCAATGGTAGTAGTGATTAGGAGTTTCCCTGAGAATGTGTTAAACATCCTCCCCCTTTATTAGTTTGGAAATACCCACCTTCTAAATGGTAGCTCCTCAATCTCTCTGTGTTCTCTGAATTTCAGTAGGAAAAAAGAAAAAAAGAAACTTAATTCCCCCAAATCTTACCTACTGAGTTTGAAACTGCAGCTACTTGTAACTCATGTATTAGATACTGACTGTGGTTGACTCTTCCATGCCATATGTAAGGAAGGTGTGGTCAATTTTCTTTTAATTCTGTTTTTTACATTACCATATATATTTATTGAAAAAGAATATTTTTCTTAAGGCCCGGTGGGATCCCATAGCTCATTAATTGCTTTGAAACCTCATCAGTCAGCTTGCAATTTGCTATTAGGTAACAGTGCTGAGTGGAGTGGCTCAAAACAGGGCCATTTATTTCAATTAATCATTTGTTTTATGCAATATCAGTTTGGAAAAATAATAGTAAGGAGTCTTCCCTAGATGAATGTGCTGAAAATAGATGTAACATTTTTTAAATTAGAGACTCTTGGATAAATCAATGAAAAATTCTGAAACATGTTTCCTTTAAAACACAGAGAATTCAGTGGAATTTAAGAAACAAAACAGGATCATAGGGGAAGGGAGGGAAAAATAAAACAAGATGAAATCAAAAAGGGAGACAAACCATAAGAGATGCTTAATCATAGAAAACAAACTGAGGGTTGCTGGAGGGGAAGAGGGTGGGGAAATGGGGTAGCTGGGTGATGGACATTAAGGAGGGCACGTGATATAATGAGCACTGGGTATTATATAAGACAGGTGAATCACTGAACTCTACCTCTAAAACTAATAATACACTATATGTTAATTAATTGAATTTATTTATTTATTTATTTTTTATTATGTTATGTTAATCACCATACAACACATCATTAGTATTTGATGTAGGGTTCCATGATTCATTGTTTGCATATAACACCCAGTGCTCCATGCAGTAAGTGCCCTCTTTAATACCCATCACCAGGCTAACCCATCCCCCCACCCCCCTCCCCTCTAGAACCCTGTTTGTTTCTCAGAGTCCATAGTCTCTCATGGTTCGTCTCCCCTTCGATTTCCCCCCCTTCATTTTTCCCTTCCTGCTATCTTCTTCTTTTCTTTTTTTAACATATATTATTTGTTTCAGAGGTACAGGTCTGTGATTCAACAGTCTTACACGATTCAACAGTCTTACACAATTCACAGTGCTCACCATAGCACATACCCTCCCCAATGTCTATCACCCAGCCACCCCATCCTTCCCACCCCCCACCACTCAAGCAACCCTCAGTTTGTTTCCTGAGATTAAGAAATCCTCATGTCAGTGAGGTCATATGATACATGTCTTTCTCTGATTGACTTATTTCGCTCAGCATAATACCCTCCAGTTCCATCCACGTTGTTGCAAACAGCAAGATTTCATTCCTTTTGAAGGCTGCATAATATTCCATTGTATATATATACCACTTCTTCTTTATCCATTCATCAGTTGATGGACATCTTGGCTCTTTCCATAGTTTGGCTATTGTGGACATTGCTGCTATAAACATCAGGGTGCATGTACCCCTTTGGATCCCTACATTTGTATCTTTGGGGTAAATACCCAGTAGGGCAATTACTGGGTCATATGGTAACTCTATTTTCAACTTTTTCAGGAGCCTCCATACTGTTTTCCAGAGTGGCTGCACCAGCTTGCATTCCCACCAACAGTGTAGGAGGGTTCCCCTTTCTCCACCTCCCCGCCAACATCTGTCGTTTCCTGACTTGTCAATTTTAGCCATTCTGACTGGTGTGAGGTGGTATCTCATTGAAGTTTTGATTTGGATTTCCCTGATGCCGAGCGATGTTGAGCACTTTTTGATGTGTCTGTTGGCCATTTGGATGTCTTCTTTGGAAAAATGTCTGTTCATGTCTTCTGCCCATTTCTTGATTGGATCATTTGTTCTTTGGGTGTTGAGTTTGATGAGTTCTTTATAGATTTTGGATACTAGCCCTTTTTATCTGATCTGTCATTTGCAAATATCTTCTCCCATTCTGTCGGTTGTGTTTTGGTTTTGTTGACTGTTTCTTTTGCTGTGCAAAAGCTTTTTATCTTGATGAAGTCCCAATAGTTCATTTTTGCCCTTGCTTCCCTTGCCTTTGGCGATGTTTCTAGGAAGAAGTTACTGCAGCTAAGGTTGAAGACATTGCTGCCTGTGTTCTCCTTTAGGATTTTGATGGACTCCTGTCTCACATTGAGGTCTTTCAACCATTTGGAGTCTATTTTTGTGTGTGGTGTAAGGAAATGGTCCAGTTTCATTCTTCTGCATGTGGCTGTCCAATTTTCCCAACACCATTTGTTGAAGAGACTGTCTTTTTTCCATTGGACATTCTTCCCTGCTTTGTCGAAGATTAGTTGACCATAGAGTTAAGGGTCCATTTCTGGGCTGTTTATTCTGTTCCATTGATCTATGTGTCTGTTTTTGTGCCGGTACCATATGTCTTGATGATGACAGCTTTGTAATAGAGCTTGAAGTCCAGAATTGTGATGCCACCAGCTTTGCTTTTCTTTTTCAACATTCCTCTGGCTATGCGGGGTCTTTTCTGGTTCCATACAAATTTTAGGATTATTTGCTCCATTTCTTTGAAAAAAGTTGATCGTATTTTGATAGGGATTGCATTGGGTGTGTAGATTGCTCTAGGTAGCATTGACATCTTCACAGTATTTCTTCTTCCAGTCCATGAGCATGGAACGTTTTTCCATTTCTTTGTGTCTTCCTCAATTTCTTTCATGAATATTCTGTAGTTTTCTGAGTACAGATTCTTTGCCTCTTTGGTTAGATTTGTTCCTAGGTATCTTATGGTTTTGGGTGCAATTGTAAATGGGATCGACTCCTTAATTTCTCTTCCTTTTGTCTTGTTGTTGGTGTATAGGAATGCCACTGATTTCTGTGCATTGATTTTATATCTTGCCACTTTACTGAATTCCTGTATGAGTTCTAGGAGTTTTGGGGTGGAGTCTTTTGGATTTTCCACATAAAGTATCATATCATCTGCAAAGAGTGAGAGTTTGACTTCTTCCTTGCCAATTTGGATGCCTTTTATTTCTTTTTGTTGTCTGATTGCTGTGGCTAGGACTTCTAATACTATGTTGAATAGCAGTGGTGAGAGTGGACATCCCTGCCGTGTTCCTGACCTTGGGGGGAAAGCTCTGTTTTTCCCCATTGAGAATGATATTCGCTGTGGGTATTTCATAGATGGCTTTTATGATATTGAGGTATGTACCCTCTATGCCTATACTCTGAAGAGTTTTGATCAAGAAAGGATGCTGTACTTTGTCAAATGCTTTTTCTGCATCTATTGAGAGGATCATATGGTTCTTGTTCTTTCTTTATTAATGTATTGTATCACATTGATTGATTTGCAGATGTTGAACCAACCTTGCAGCCCAGGGATAAATCCCACTTGGTCATGGTGAATAATCCTTTTAATGTACTGTTGGATCCTATTGGCTAGTATTTTGGTGAGAATTTTTGCATCCATGTTCATCAGGGATATTGGTCTGTAATTCTCCTTTTTGATGGGGTCTTTGTCTGGTTTTGGGATCAAGGTAATGCTGGCCTCATAAAATGAGTTTGGAAGTTTTCCTTCCATTTCTATTTTTTGGAACAGTTTCAGAAGAATAGGTATTAATTCTTCTTGAAATGTTTGGTAGAATTCCCCTGGGAAGCCATCTGGCCCTGGGCTTTTGTTAGTTGGGAGATTTTTGATGACTGCTTCAATTTCCTTAGTGGTTATAGGTCTGTTCAGGTTTTCTATTTCTTTCTGGTTCAGTTTTGGTAGTTGATACATATCTAGTAATGCATCCATTTCTTCCAGATTATCTAATTTGCTGGCATAGAGTTGCTCATAATATGTTCTTATAATTGTTTGTATTTCTTTGGTGTTGGTTGTGATCTCTCCATTTTCATTCATGATTTTGTTGATTTGGGTCATTTCTCTTTTCTTTTTGATAAGTCTGGCCAGGGGTTTATCAATCTTGTTAATTCTTTCAAAGAACCAGCTCCTAGTTTCGTTGATCTGTGCTACTGTTCTTTTGGTTTCTATTTCATTGATTTCTGCTCTGATCTTTATTATTTCTCTTCTCCTGATAGGTTTAGGCTTTATTTGCTGTTCTTTCTCCAGCTCCTTTAGGTGTAGGGTTAGGTTGTGTATTTGAGACCTTTCTCATTTCTTGAGAAAGGCTTGTATTGCTATATACTTTCCTCTTAGGACTGCCTTTGCTGCATCCCAAAGATTTTGAACAGTTGTGTTTTCATTTTCATGGGTTTCCATGAATTTTTTTAATTCTTCTTTAATTTCCTGGTTGACCCATTCATTCTTTAGTAGGATGCTCTTTAGTCTCCATGTATTTGAGTTCCTTCCAACTTTCCTCTTGTGATTGAGTTCTAGTTTCAAAGCATTGTGGTCTGTAAATAGGCAGGGAATGATCCTGATCTTTTGGTACCGGTTGAGACCTGATTTATGACCTAGGATGTGATCTATTCTGGAGAATGTTCCATGGGCACTAGAGAAGAATGTGTATTCTGTTGCTTTGGGATGGAATGTTCTGAATATATCTGTGAAGTCCATTTGGTCCAGTGTGTCATTTAAAGTCTTTATTTCCTTGTTGATCTTTTGCTTAGATGATCTGTCCATTTCAGTGAGGAAGGTGTTAAAGTCCCCCACTATTACTTTATTGTTGTCGATGTGTTTCTTTGCTTTTGTTATTAATTGCCTTATATAATTGGCTGCTCCCATGTTAGGGGCATAGATATTTACAGTTGTTAGATCTTCTTGTTGGATAGACCCTTTAAGTAGGATATAGTGTCCTTCCTCATCTCTTATTACAGTCTTTGGTTTAAAATCTAATTTGTCTGCTATAAGGATTGCCACCCCAGCTTTCTTTTGGTGTCCATTAGCATGGTAAATGTTTTTCCACCCCCTCACTTTCAATCTGGGGGTGTCTTTGGGTCTAAAATGAGTCTCTTGCAGACAGCATATCA
Organism: Phoca vitulina; assembly: GCF_004348235.1. Classification (NCBI taxonomy): domain Eukaryota; kingdom Metazoa; phylum Chordata; class Mammalia; order Carnivora; family Phocidae; genus Phoca; species Phoca vitulina. Next base: position 6,469,236 of record NW_022589723.1, on the reverse strand, counting down.
ATGGGTCTTGTTTTTTTATCCAATCTGATACCCTGTGTCTTTTGATTGGGGCATTTAGCCCATTTACATTCAAGGTAACTATTGAAAGATATGAATTCAGTGCCATTGTATTGCCTGTAAAGTGACTGTTACTGTATATTGTCTGTGTTTTTTTCTGGTCTACGTTACTTCTAGGCTCTCTCTTTGCTTAGAGGACCCCTTTCAATATTTCTTGTAGGGCTGGTTTCATGTTTGCAAATTCCTTTAGTTTTTGTTTGTCCTGGAAGCTTTTTATCTCTCCTTCTATTTTCAATGACAGCCTAGCTGGATATAGTATTCTTGGCTGCATATTTTTCTCGTTTAGTGCTCTGACTATATCATGCCAGTCCTTTCTGGCCTGCCAGGTCTCTGTGGATAGGTCTGCTGCCAGTCTAATGTTTCTGCCATTGTAGGTTACATATCTCTTCTCTCGAGCTGCTTTCAGGATTTTCTCTTTGTCTCTGAGACTCATAAGTTTTCCTATTAGATGTCAGGGTGTTGACCTATTTTTATTGATTTTGAGGGGGGTTCTCTATGCCTCCTGGATTTTGAATGCCTGTTTCCCTCCCCAAATTAGGGAAGTTCTCTGCTATAATTTGCTCCAATATACCTTCTGCCCCTCTCTCTCTTTCTTCTTCTTCTTCTTCTGGGATCCCAATTATTCTAATATTGTGTCGTCTTATGGTATCACTTATCTCTTAAATTCTGCCCTCGTCATCCAGTAGTTGTTTATCTCTCTTTTTCTCAGCTTCTTTATTTTCCATCATTTGGTCTTCTGTATCACTAATTCTCTCTTCTGCCTCATTTATCCTAGCAGTTAGAGCCTCCATTTTTTATTGTACCTCATTAATAGCCCTTTTGATTTCAACTTGGTTAGATTTAATTTTTTTATTTCTCCAGAAAGGGTTTCTCTAATATCTTCCATGCTTTTTTCAAGCCCAGCTAGTATCTTTAAAATCATAATTCTGAACTCTAGTTCCGACATCTTACTAATGTCCATATTGATTAGGTCCCTGGCAGTCGGTGCTGCCTCTTGTGTGTGTGTGTGTGTGGGTTTTTTGAGGTGATTTTTTCCATCTTGTCATTTTGTCCAGAGGAGAATAGATGAATGAGAGAACAAAATGTTAACAGAGTAACAATGACCCCCCAAAAATATACACTAAACAAATCAGAAGAGACCTGAAACCAGGGGAAAAGAAAGGGAAAGAAAGAAAAAAGAAAAAGGAAAAAGAAAAAGATAAAAACAAACAAACAAACAAAAAACAATATGATCAAATATGATCAGGCTGTTGCATAGATCAGTGCCACACACTAGATTTTGGGCATATTTTGGTTTGTTAGAAGAAAGTGCCTCCCAAAATTTTAAAGAAAGAAAAACATATATGTACAAAAATAAGGGTAAATATGATGAAGGGATGGAATATGACTGTAAAGATGGAAATTATAAAAGATTTTATAAAAGGAATTGATAAGATAAGAAGTTGGTTGAAACAAGAAAGAAGAGGATTTAAAAAAAAAAAAAAGGTAGAGAATGTGATCAGGCAGGAGACTAGAACAAAGCCATACACTAGAGATTTAGGGTATATTTTGGTCTGTTAGAAGAAACTGTATCCTAAAATTTTAAAGAGAGAACAACTTATATATATATACCAAAAGTAAGGTTAACTACTATGAAGGGATAGAATATGACTCTAAAAATGAAAAATAAAAAAGATTTTTTAAAAAAGGGATTGATAAGATGTTGGTTGAAAAAGGGAAAAAGAAAAATTCAAAAAAATAGAAAAAGAAAATTTTAAAAATTAACTTTGAAAGACTAAAGAGTAATGGGAAAAAAGCTATGAATTCTATGTGCATCATTCCCCTAGCACTGGAGTTCTGCCGTTCTCATTGATCAGTAAACTTTGTCTTGACCGGCTGTTCTTGCTGATCTTCTGGGGGCGGGGCCTGTTGCCGTGGTTCCCAAATGTCTTTGCTGGGGGCAGAATTGCCCTACCCTTGCTGGGCGGGGCTAAGTGATCTGCTTGGGTTTGCTCTTGGGAGCTTTTGTTCCCTGCAAGCTTTCCGTACAGCTTTGGAGGACGAGAGTGAAATGGTGGCCTCACAATCTCCACCGTGGAGGAGCCAAGAACTCGCGGCCCCCCTCCTCAGGGAGCCCCCAGAGAAAAGCGGTCAATCACTCCCGTCTCCCCGGTCTCTGGCCGCACTCCGTGCTCACCCGGCCTGAGACCGAGCATTTCTATCTCTGGCACATGACCCCATGTGGAGTCTCCAAACCGAGCAGATCCCTGCGGTGCGCTCCTGTGCCACTCCTCCCGGGGGAGGAAGGGGAGTTTCCCCGGATCTGCCACTTGTTGGGTCCCTTCCAGAAAGTGGTCACTTTTCTGTTCAGAGAGTTGCTGCTATTCTTTTCTTCGATCTCCTATTGAGTTCATAGGTGTTCAGAATGGTTTGATCCCTATCTAGCTGAATTCCTGGGACCAGATGAAATTTAGGTCTCCTTCTCCTCTGCCTTCTTGCCTAATTAATTGAATTTAAATAAAAAAATTAGGCCTTCCCTTAAAAAAAAAGAAAGTAGAAAAATTCCAAGACCTGTAAACTGTAGCTATGATGGCTAAGATCTAAAATCAAACAAAAACAATCACAGAATTAACATAGTTCCTAGCCTTATGATATATAATACAGAACAATGAATAATTAGTATTTAGTTATAATTCTTTTACTTTTCTTAAATGGAGTCCTATGATGTGATTTTTTTCTCCCCAAAAAAGCCCATTTGCAATGAAGTTGGTATTTCTGGGCTAACCAAGCAAATGTTGACATCACCTTTCATTGTCAGTGGTAAATAAATCTATTGAAGGCACTATCTTCACTTAAGCTAGGTTTATTCTTTCTAGATTAAATCCTTTAAACTAAGATAGAAATTTACAACAACACTTTTGGCTGAGGAATGCTTATGAACTTTCTTCTCCCGTCTTAACCAAACAAATCCAGAAGACCACCATGTTTCCTATCTAATAGGTCCTATTCTTAAAGTTTTCTTTCATATAAAGAAAGGGTAACAAAAGATAAGTGTTGGCAAGGATATGGAGAAATTGGAACCCTTGCACATGATTGGTCAATACAAAATGGTGTAGCGTCTTTGGAAAATAGTATAAGGTTCCTCAAAAAATTAAAAATAGAACTACCAGCAACTGATCCATAAATCCCACTTGGGGATATATATCCAAAAAAAAAAAAAAAATGAAATCAGGATCTTGAACAGATATTTGCATTCCAAGTTCATTCAGTATTATTCAAAATAGCTAGGAATTTGGATCCAGGATAGAAACAGTGTAAGCTTACAAGATGTGCAGATGTGAGCCCACTGCCTTGAATAAATTCAACCCCATCTCTTAAGGTTGGTACCTAAAGAAAAATGACCCTGTGCAGCAGATTGATATCACTTTAAATTTATTTTTTAAAGACCTTATTTATTTATTTGAGAGAGAGAGAGAGTGCATGCGCACGAGCAGGGGGAGAGGCAGGGGGAGAGGCAGAGGGAGAGGGAGAAGCAGATTCTCTGCTGAGCAGGGAGCCCCATGTGGTGCTGGATCCAGGACCGTGGAATCATGACCTGAGTCGAAGGCAGACGCTTAACCAACTGAGCCACCCAGGTGCCCCTCACTTTAAATTTATTATCTCAAATCTCAGATAGGCTCTCTCTCTCCAGGATTGTTACAGTATTTGTATAATAAGTTTCATGCCTTGCTTTCCATGATGGCGATTTCATAATTTCTCCTGTCTCTTCAAATGTTCCACATCAGCATTTCACTCACAATCAGCTTCATTCTTGCTTTAAAAAAAAGAAAAAGAAAAAGAAACAGAGTATCACTTCTTATCTACCCACCACCAAATCTGTAAACATTTACAAATCTTATTCCCCCTAACAGCTAAGCAAAAGTTTCTCTTCCTTTCAAGAAAAGTCCTTCTGCAGGTGTGTTGTAGTCATCATCATTCACTGGCTTAGTCTGGCTCCTCTCAGCTGAATCAGTGTTCTCTCTCTCTCTCTGAAGGGGACCATACCCCATTCCTTTCAACCTGCTCTGCATTTCTCATCTCCAAACCATGCAGACAAACCTCCATGGAACCCCTTATCTTTTCCCATTTATCACACCATTTTTCTGCTCCCCATCACAGCCAGCTACTCTTCTTGATTTCTCCGCTTCCTCATATTTGTTCTCCTGTCATTCTAATTCAGTTTGGCATCTGCGCCTCAAGAAAAACAACTTTTGAGCAGGATGCCAGATGCACTAGGACACCTTCTGTGCTTATCATATTTGACCTGTCAGCAATATTCAACATAGTTATTTACTCCTTTTAAATATTGGCACAACAGCTGAGTTTGAGAACCCTACCAGAAAGATATCGCATGCATTCAAAATGCTGTTTGATTTTGACTCCACCTCTCTACAATCCACGCAAGAATAACCAAGTCTGAGGCAACTTGGTAAAGTATGAACTTTCACTTTTGTTACACCTAGTCCCTGAAGACACAGCCCAATTAACAACTCTGACTAAGCTCTTCCTACAAAAATGGAATCCGGCTCTGTAATTCCTCCATTTCATCCATTATAACTTAAATCATTACCTTGTTTCCCTCATTGATTATAACTACCTTCTTGGGTCTTGTCCTGCCTCAAAGAGGTTTTAATTGCCACAGCAATTCTTCAGACATATGGCCTATTATTGATTTAGTTCATCCTGAATCTGCCCTGTGTTCTTAACCAGCCCCATCCTTTTTCCTTTTGGCTTTGTCCAACTATGTCCCCTGGTTTTATTCTGTTTTGTTTTTCACAATCCTTCTTAAAGAAGAATGCCCCAGTCTGGACATTTACTCCACTTCTTTGTCTACAATATTCACTGACTTATCTAGTACTATTTACCATTTTTTTAATCCACTGAAACTCATTTTTGCTCATGGGTTTCTGAATTGGACCTAACTTGTAAGGAGTGAAAACATTATTCCTGACATGTTTGGATTTCAAAGCATTTAGATCTCAGCTACTCTTTTGGTCTTTTCAAAAGTGTATCCCCTTGTATGTGTCAGAGTGATATGAACTTCCTGGTTCTCAAATCCACACTCAATTAGTTTTTGTTCTGGGACACAGGATGATGCAAAATTTTCATAAAGTAAGCTTACAGGTATTTTTGCCTAGAAAACATATGTTTAGAAGGGCCACCCAACATTTTCATCTGTGCCATTTTAAGGTTTTGTAAAAACTTACAAGTAACAAAATTGTTATATGATGCCTAATATACTAAGAATTAATCATCTTAATTTACATCAGTCTTTCAAAGTTACTAAAATGATGCCTGGAGCTTAAAACAAAACAAACAAAGACAACAAAGAAAACCTCAAATATTACCAAAAGGTAAAAGATAAAAAATATCAAAAAGCTTGCTTTTCCATCATCTCTTTAAGAGATGGTTTCACCAATCACTTTTATATAGAGGTATGAAGCTGAAGATGGGCATCTGAAAGAAGCATCTATTATAAACTGTGAGAATGATTAATCCTCTGGGTCATATATTCTCCCATCATTTGCTCATGGCCAGATTCCTCTGGAGCCTAACGTGAATCCCATTTGTGCTCTGGGCCCAGAGCACCAAGCTCATTTGCATAATATATTTAGCACTCACTGGATGTGAAGTGTAGATTAATAATCTGATTTGGAGAGTAGTGAACAGTTGTTTTGTAAAGTTACAATTGTTACTGATTTTGGGGTGCTTGAATTTCAAATCCAGCGACAAGGAGCATGTTGATCCAAACATGTTTGTGCCGCAGAAATAAATATCACGGAGATACCAATATTCGAATTTAAAATATGGCAGTATTGTCCAACAGTCACTTCCTTTTGGCAGGCAATTCAGTGAATCTGCAAACGTATTCATGCGAATAATTGTTCATGATCGGGCGCCTGCGTGGCTCAGTTGGTTAAGCGACTGCCTTCGGCTCAGGTCATGATCCTGGAGTCCCTGGATCGAGTCCCGCATCGGGCTCCCTGCTCGGCAGGGAGTCTGCTTCTCCCTTTGACCCTCCCCCCTCTCATGTGCTCTCTCTCTCTCTCTCTCATTCTCTCTCTCTCAAATAAATAAATAAAAAATCTTTAAAAAAAAAAAATTGTTCATGATCACACAAAATCCCTTGACTGCTATTGTTCACACCAACCATGCAACGCTATAGCAGGAGTTTTGGAAATACCTTTGAATTTTTCTGAATGGAACACATACTCAGAGGGACAGAGAAGGGTTCAAACTGGGTTGCATTTATTTTTGGTCCTCTGTCTGTTCTCCTCATACCTCACAGCACTTCAATCCAAAGCATATTTTTATCAAATTTAGAACTTCTTGGTTCAGTCAAGTGTTAATTGAATACTGCATCTATAGCACCAGAGAGGTAGAGTGTCTGAAAGTCAATTATTTCCTATTTTGAGAGGCTATAACCACCCCAATACCACCCATCACTATTGAGCATGTATGAGTTTCTTTAATAATGTTTTTACCTATAAATGATCTTTTGGCAGAGGCCATGTGACCACAACAAAGTCACTGGAAATCTTTGAAAAAGAAAATATTTTGGTATAAAGAGTATAAAAAATGACACTTTGTTGCAGTTTTTCCAAGCAAATTATAACTGCCTGTCATGCAGACAAGGGTTGCCATGGTAAGCAGTTTTTGTGAATAGGTAAACCATATAAAAGTGACACAGAGCATGTTTGAAGCTGTGGGAAAGGGAAGTTCAGGTTGCCTGGAGCAAGAATAAGTTCAGTATTTAAAATCATGGGAGAGCCACAACACCCTTTCCCAAATGGGTGGTGCAGGCAAATGTCTAGTTTTCTTTCTCAGCATAGGAAATACTACTGGTTAATGGGACCAGAGGATCACAGAAATATTACCAGCAGGTTAGGATTCACTGTTTGTTGGTTCTAAGGAAAATGAACCTCTCATATCTTCAATATACATTGTTGTCATGGTGCCAGGGAGATAGCAGAACTTCAGATACGCAGTCCTCAAACAATAGCCAAAAGGCTGGTAAAATCCCCTAACTCTAATAGAGTTAGTAAAATTATTTAGTAGGACAGTCTCATTTTTCTAGTTATCCCTAATTCAAGAACTGTCCTGTTTACTGCTTCACTTGATATCATTGAACAAAATGGAGACATTACTCAATATATATCCTAGTTTTTAATGCTTCTGTGCTCTCTCACTTTTAGGCCCTCTTTTTTCTAGCAACACTTTTCTTCAGTGATTCACCTAGCCTCACAGCTTTAATACTCTGTGTGGACTGCTGGGTCCCTCATCTAAACCTCCAGCCTGGAGCTCCCTGCCCCCATCCTCAGATCAGTACATACACTGTGCCTACGAATATCTCTGTTTGCATCTCTAACAGATACCCTCCTCATCAATATAGTAAGCTAATCATGAGCTAAGTTATCTCCTTCCACATAAAATGTCTAAAAAAATGGCAGATGTTGGGATTTAAACAGATAAAGTAATTAGGTGTTCAAAAATGAGAAAAGACAATACACAAATAGAAAACTCTTAGGAGTCCCAGAAGATGGCAAACAGATAGGATTTGTTGAATACTAGAAGTGGAGGTGAAAAGAAATGGGAAAGAGGAGGAGGAAAGGAAAGCTGCCTAGGATACCTCAGCAAGGGCAGCCAGGTGAATTGACAGTGTCACAGTCTGGACCAAGCATCTATGACAGGGATTTCTTTTTCTAAGTAGTGGCAGGGGTGTGTGAGCTTGGGTCAGAGAGACATGGCCACACCCAGGGTGCTGGCAGTACCTGGGAAAAATGGAAATCATCTGTACCTACAAGACTAGCTGCTCAGGTACAGCACCAGGAAGCATGTCCCACTCCTCCTCAAAGCTCAGTGAGAAATGGGCAGAATATCTTCTCAGCAGACTCTCCCATCTTTCCCCTTAGTAGGTCTTAGACTCATACATTGTTTCACAGGATGTCACAGTCTCAAGGATGGACACAAAATCAAGAATTGCCAAATACCGTGAAAAACCAAGAGTTCTAAAACTAAACAATAGGATCAATAAATACAAATGCTTGGACTAGAAGAAACAGAATTAATGGAGCAAAGGCAAAAAAACATAAAAATAAGAATAATGGCTATACTCAGAGGGATAAAGCAAAAGAGCATGCTCATAAAACACACACATAAGAACAGGCTATTCTAAACCATTCTGTTCTAGGATCCTCGTCTGAAAGAGCTGGCCTTAAAAGAAGCAGAGACTCAGAAGTTGCCAGTCCAGAGGAATGTGGTTATTCCAAGGCAGTCAGCAAATAGGGAATGACAGTCTGAAGGTAGCACTGTAGTTGTGAGCTACAGCAGAGGACCTCAGAGCCTTAGGCAGGGGCTTTAAATTATATCTGAAATACCTACCCTCTCCCCATACACACCTGCAGCCATCCCCTTCCTTGCCAGGGTCTCTAAGGAGATGATAGTCTTTTTCAGGAGCCACAACTGAATGGGGACAATCATGGTATACATATGACATTCACGGGATTCTCAGGAATGGAGGAAAACACTTACAGAAAAATCAAGATGCCATGCTAACTTAAGATTGGGGGCTCTGAGTGTTGAGATTTGGGAATGCCCAGAAGTTAAATATGGCCTAGGGATACAAATATAGAAAGACATAGTTTCTCCATTATGGAGACGAAAATTAATTAGAATAAAAATAATAGTAATGACAATAAACCTTATTGATTCTTCTGTGTCAGACTCTCTGCTAAACAGTTTACATACTTTATTCCATTCAAGCTTTTTAGAAATCACATGAAATCAGTACAATTATTATCAATTTTCAGATGAAGAAAATGAAGCTTGTAATGATAATATGACTTATCTGAACTGGCAAGGTTTGGAGTCAGTTGAATCCAAACAGTTCAGAGGTCATCTGCTTAACCACTGTGTTCATTGGCTTCCTAATAGCGCTGTGAGGAAACAAACCTATTAACATTACAGTCACAGTATCCCCTAATCACATGAAAAACAAACTTGCAATTGCCCTTCGAATTCCTGGAGGCAGATTATGCCTACAACATACAGAATATTAAGGCAGCAGCACCATAGAAGGGCTTGCTGTTAGCTAGTGCCTGCTTGGCCACTCGAATGAGAGGTGGAGGAGGACGCTTGGAGCAGGGGTTCAGCTGGATCCGGGGGTAGGAAATACAGATTTCAATGGGAATGCATATTTTTGCCCAGAGGAGTCCAGGAAGGATTCTCAAGGGCAGTAATGTTTGAATAAACCCTGGATTGGGAATATAGCAGAAGAGGACTACAGTCAGGCGGCTTGGGTTGAAGATCTCTAGTCCATGGGAAAATAGGCCAGGGAAAAACAGGATCCCAAGGTTGGACAACTGAACTACTATATATATATATATATTATTAAAGACTGAGACTCGGGGAGATAAGATTGGGACAGAGTCAAAAGGGATGTTAATAAGAAGACAAAAATCCAATTAATGAAACTGTGAGATAAGATCCAAGGAACATCAATCAGTAAGTTGGCTTGAAATGAATTCCTTGAGAATGGAACTAGAGCTCTGACTCCCCTAAGACAGGATTGATTGCAATAAAGGAACCTTTGCTGAGCCTGTGGGGTGTACCCAGTCACAAAAGAGGAAGAATATGAGAAAGAATAACTAGGCATCTGTCACTATCTAGTAATCTAGTCTCTGGCATTTTTTTTCCTCTAATGTGTTTTTAGGTGTTATGTAAAAGTTTCTCCTTCTTCAATACCCAACACACAACCACACACACACACACGTTGGTAACTGAAAGTTATTTTCTTTGTTTTCAATCAGGCAGCATTGTTGAAGTATTATCAAGAGATGAAATTCTTTTGCCCTGTCTAAAGTTGGAAGTAACATGAAACTTACTTAGATTTATGTAGATCATCTTTAATGAGTGTTTGAGTCAGTAAATCTCAGAAATACTAAAAGGTAACAATATATAAAAATTATTGAGTTCTTATAGAAGATAATATAACATGAAGGACTAGATATCCAACTCCAAAACTTGGACTTAGAGTTTTTAAAATTTATTTAAGAAATTTGTCTTTTATCTGTTTTTAATTTGGTGGGCCATTTGGTGGTCCATTTGGTGCAGATACTGATGGTATCTTTGCTTCAAGAATTTATTGTAAATTTATTGTATAGAAGAAAGTCTTCTCTCAGGAGGTACATCTTGCCCAAAGTTGACCCTCAATAGCAAAACTGGCTAAACTTGTATGTGTTCTTACATCTAGTGTATAGCATCCAGGGCTAGGCTCTCTGGGTCCTGAGTCCTGGTGCCCCGGCCTCCTCTTCTGGATTTACATTCCTGAGAAGGACCTTGTCTCTTCATCTCTACCTGGAGGAACAATAGGGCCCTTCTTCTCAGGGAACCACAATTTGCTGTTAATAGTATAGAAGTAATACTGTAGAAATTCACATAATGATGGACAGAAAGAAATAAGGAAAATTCCTAGGAGAGGTCTATGACTGTAATTTGTTTTTGTATTGACTCCCAAAGTGTGAACTATGATGGCAGAGTCTGTCTTTCTTTCTAGGATATGTGTTAATGTGCCCAAAGGCTAGTAAGCATTGAGTGCATTTAATATGCATGATAAATAAAGGCATGAAGCCACCAATTTTGTTTAAAAATGGTTTATTTATTTTCTAAAAGTGAAAACTTCTCCATAAATGAAACTTGAGGAAACACACTATTAGTCTGAAGTCCTCTGAAGTAGGAAACTATTAATTCAGATTCTGTAGAAAAGAATATACAAGTCACTGGGTGATTCTGTGCCACTCTCCCTACATCCTATTGGCTCTCTTCCTGCTAGAAAAAAAGGGGAAAGGATTGGGAAGAGACAGACTTCTGGGCACCAAGTGCAGTGCAGAGCCAGCCCCCCAAAGCGACAAGCCTAAAATCCACATGTTGAATGAAACAAGTAAGGAAGAATCCTGGCAGTCAGCATTCTAAATTGTGTGTCCTGTGCCTTACTCTTTGTAAAATTAGGGCCACTTTCTGTTTCAATTCACTCTTTTTCCTGTGTTCAGTGAAACTAAGCCAGAAATTGACCCAGAATTCTCCAGGCATGTTGGTCAACCATGGCTTTAACAGATGTGTCCTTTCTTTCTGGTTCAATCCCTTTACCTCATGGCTCCAGAAGAGGGAGAACTTTTTTACTTTGTCCTCCTCATCTAGCATGCCCATGTCTGAGTTTTATAAATTGTTAAATATGTTTTATGAATATTTTTTGTATAGTCAATATTTAATAAAAATATTAAATATATATAAAATCAAACCAGCTGTTTTTCTCAGCTTCTGAGTTATATTGCCAGGTATTTACAAGTCCAAGGCCACTGCATTATGGTAATAAGTCCAAAAAACTGGCAAGAAAGCATGTTAGCTAAACATAAGTCTAGAAGAATGAACCAATATTAAGACCAATATTATTTTTTTGGATTTTGAAGGTCCATTTCCTCCCTGAAGTTGATGGTTTTCTACTGTGGAAGATTCGTATTCCTGCTTGTTTAGACCAAAGGTACTAGCGATGCCAAAATTGAGTTTCAGCTTTGATATGACAACCTAGTTTGTCACAGACAAAAGCCCTATCCTGTACCACTCTCTGAGTGCCAGTAGCTTTTTGCACAGGAAACTCAGTGCAAATGTGTGTTTGGAGCCCAGCAACCATTGGTGTCATCTGGAAAAACAAATCCAAGTATAGGGTTCCACTAGCATACTTTTCAGTCATTCATTCAATAATAATATATTCTTTATATATTAACACTTGGGTGACCAAAGACACAGCCATTCTTGTTGGATTTGAATGTAGTATGTTCAGGCCAGCACATACTTTGAGTGTGTAGACTTGATCTGAGTTATTTATACCTTGATTTTGATTGATTTTCAAATTTTTGTTTTTATTAAACACAGCATATATGAGGTGGTGCTTAATTTGATTTCTTAAAGCTGTGATAAGAATGGTTTTCCAGAGAAGTATTAATTAGCATTGGTCATTTGAAACCTATGGCTAACTTTCATTTTTACAAAACTCCCACTTACTGCTAAAGGCTTTTTCTTTCCTGTGTCTTCATGGAACTCAGTATATCTGTAAGTAACCTAAATCTTTTCACAAAACAAATTCCACAGTTAATTATTTGTTTAGCCCTGAAAATTCCTTTTTATTCAGGATTTTTGAGCTCTTTCTAAGGTTGTGCTGTTGAGTGTATTTTGTATGAGAACTCCTGATAAATTAGTTATTGAGAAAGTGGCCATTTGGAGTTCTCGCTCTCATGGTATGACCAGCTTTGGACCACAAATCTAATGTTATTGAATTAACACTGACACAGATTCCTTTATCAAAAATAGTAATTTTTTTTGTTACACTGTGTAATGGGAAGTCTATGCATGCATAACAAAATGGACAACTCCAGATTTACATTCTGCAAATTCTAAAATTAAGGTCATGTTCTTTGAATTCACTGTTTCCAATAGCACTTGCATGCTTCCTTTTTTCCTTCATAGTAACCAAGAGTCTATCATGCTTGCTTAAAAGCCCCAGGTTTAGTGTTTGAGCTGGCAATACAGTTTTTACTTCCTACCTGCAATATAGTGAAAAAAAAGTCAAAAGATTCAACTTCAAGGGTTTGGAAAGCTCATTACACTTTTCTGAGCATTTGCTTCCTTGTCTTCAAAATGGAGGCGATAATGTCATTCTTGTTTGTGAGGATTAAATGTGATAATGGATGTAAAATTATTCATAACTATAAAGTGGGTATAAATATGGGTTATTATTAGTCTTTTAGCAGCTATATTAAAGGTGGAGGTGCTTCCTCAAATTCCTTGTAATCTTCTAGTGGATTAAAAGCAAAATTTCCTCCATTCAGTCACGAATATGCTTGGTGACGTTGATGTAATATTTACGTTTCATTCCTATATGTGGAATCCTGATTAAACCTACAGATTGTATTTTCACTTATAATCCCCCTGTGTCTGATGATAGGAACTCCTGTCTTTAGCAGAAAGATAGTTATTTGTGCCAGGGTGTAGAGTGTGATGTTTAGGAATCTTAAATGTTTTACTATGTACTTGAATTCTAACAATGAAACTGGAAAAATGGTAGGGATTTCAAGATGGATTCTGGAGAGTGATCAGACAAGCATGCTTTTATGCCATTTCCATCATTTTGAATTTTAAATCACCTTTTAAAGGGCACTAACGCATTCTTGCAAATTAGTCTGCTCTCCAATTAATGCGCCCAACATGACAATAAGACCGATTTCAGCTTGGCTAAGCAAACCAGTCAACCAGGAGTGTGTGACTTGAGGACTTGGAAAGCTTGTTTGAGTCCGCATTTCCTTCCCCCTCCCTCCTCTGGGGCCCTTTTAACAGCTTAGATCTAATTAGGCCAGTTAATCCACCTAAAACCAGTGGATAGAAGAGTTTCTATCAAAACCCTCCCACTACTTGTAACAATATGAAAATATGTTTCAATATTGTCAAATTTAATTGCTACATTAACAATGGCAGTGCATTTCTTAATCCAGATCAGTGCTGTCCAATAGAAATATTTTGTGGACCACATATATAATTTTAATTTTCTAGTAGCTACATCACAAGAAAATTTTTTAAAAAAGTGAGATTGACTTTAACATATTTTATTTAACCCATTATATCCAAATTATTATCATTTCAACATTCAGTCTTTATAAAACAATGTTAGTGTGATATTTTACATTTTTTTGTACATCTTCAAAATCCAATGTGTATTCTATAATGCATCAGACTTTGGATCTTTCAAGTGCTCAATAGCCACATGTGGCTAATGGCTACCATATTTGACAGACCAGGTCTAGATCATGAGAATTCTTTCCTTGGTAAGCCCATTTCATGACATTTACTGATACACATAAGGTTTCTTCATTGTCTCTTTATTTTCCAGACCATGCACATTTTTGACATGCATTAAATTTTATAAAAGTAGACTGCAAATGGTAGTGATGAGAAATGCCAGGTTTTATTACAAGAAAGTGTTCATAAATAGAAATGACTTTGTGTTTTCAATCAAAAAGTAAATAATGCTTGCATGGAAATATGGGCATCAGATTTTCCAAAGGAAAATTGAAGAGTGGGGTGCAAGAAGAAACCAATTATGTACTTTATGAATGTAGAGATGTGCTATTTCCCAAGTTCCTGTAGAAAAATAGTGATTTTGAGCTATAAGAAATGTTAAGTCATAGTAAGAAATAGTCCTTTGTGGTGTTCTTGTCTGAAAGCTATTTATTAAATGCCTGCCTTCGGGTGGTTAGAATTGAACACCATACCAATGAGGATTGCCCCTGCCATATTGGATCTTTTAAGTTAAAATAGGCCATAGGAATGCAAATGTACAGATTTATGGATTTTCTAAAATGCTTGCTTCCCTTACCACCCACAAAATTATTTTCTTTCTTAATTTTGCATTTTTGGGGGCAGCTTTTCCTTCCCTTTACTTCTGTTTACTGAATTTGGCATAATCTTGAGGGAGTAGAAAACTGGGTAGGGAAACTGCATACCCAGGAAATCTTTCATTTCTATGCAAAAGGAAATGTATCCTTAATGTTTCTTTAGGCCTTCCTTCTTCTAATATCTAACATCTAGCTTTAATGGATATGACACTTGAGACACAGATGCAGAGATTATAACAGAAAAAATGTTCTCAGCACTGCTGACATGTATGGGACCAGGCTGAGTCTATGGTCTAGGGGTTCATTGGTAGGTGGTCTCAGAACCACCAGGAGCATCTTATTTATCTCCAGCCCAATTACTATTGAGGCTATATCTTCCCATGGAAGGGGAAATACTGTGTTCCTGTATCTTAAGGCATGTGAAAACTTATTAATAGATAATTGTAATTATTATTATAGAAAATACTTTATCTATAGATTTTAGAAATAGTCAAAATAAAAGTATATATGTTACACATACACTTTTTTTTTAAAGTAGGCTCCACATCCAGCATGGAGCTCAAAATGGGGCTTGAACACACAACCCTGAGATTAAGACTAGAGCTGATATTAAGAGTCAGACACTCAACTGAATGAGCCAACCAGGCACCCCACATACACACTTTTTAAATTATTTTTATTATTTTTAAAGGGGGGAGGGGCAGATGGAGAGAGAGAATCTTAAGCAGGCTCCACACCCACCATGGAGCCCGATGCGGGGAGGGGGAGGGGGTGTTGATCTCATGACCCTGAGATCATGACCTGAGCTGAAATCAAGAGTTGGATGCTTAGCCAGCTGAGCCATTTTTTTTATACTTTTATAAATAGAATCATTAGAAGTGATTCACTATAAATACATGTTTATTATGTATATATTATATATATACACTAAATTACCAAATATGTAAAATAATTCACCATCATTTAAAAATTAGTTCATTTATCTTTAAAAGCTATATCCAAATATTGATCCACTATCTTTTGCTCAATTTAACATGTATAAATATCACCTGGGGTGCATGATATATATTGATTTCCAGAGCTTTCCTCCCAGAGATTCAAATTCAGTAGGTATGATGTGGGACCCAGGGATCTGAACGCATTCAGACTCTCTCAGGTGGTCTTGAAGATCACACTTAGAAAGATGTGTCTCCATCTGGATGAACATCAATCAGAATTATCTATACAGGTTTAGGGATTGCTACCTTCACAGATGGATTAATTATTGCTAGCAATGCTGATAAGCTTAAGGTCAAATCAGTTAATAAGTGTTAGTTCCTTGTACAGGCAGGATTTGATTAACTGATGCTTTTAATATTTTAAAATACTGTACTGCCTAACTCAGGCATTCAGCACCTTAAAAAAATCAATAAATAATTTGCATTTTAGAAAGAGCAATGAAAATGTTTAAAAACATTACAGTCATTGGTCATTAAAGATGCTTGTCTCTTTTTAAGTGCGAACTATGAAAATTAGAAATGAATACAGATACTCTTTCTAAATATAAAGTAGTCCTCTCAGAAGGAGTCTATTTTGTATTTGCTAAGGTATTCCTTAATTTATATTATTAAAGAAATGCTCTTATTTTTTGAAATGAAAAATTATGCTTTTTGCTACTAAAAATGGCAACATCTTTTATCTTGAAATATATTATGCAGAAATACCTGTGTGATAGATTTTTTTCAGCCCAGCTCCATCTGTCAACAGGTAGTTTTAAGCATTGACTTCTAGGCAGCATAGGTGACAGACTCTGATAATTTGATCTTGTTCCTCTGAGCAAAACTGGGAAGCTGCAGATACATTTTAAAGTCTCATAGCTGAACCTGGCTGTACCTTCCTTTACTTCAAAATTTAGGTTTTATTAGCCTTTTAGTCACCATGTTTGGTGAGAAATTATGTTTCGTGGTGGAGACGAGAATTGTAGTGACTGAATATTGACACCAAAAAGAAATTCTTCACTTCTCCATTTTAGAAAATTATGATCCTTATTGCTCTCATAAAAAGTAATGAAAATTAAACTTATCCAAATTATAGTATTATGTGCTAAATACACAAAATATTATATACTAAATTAAATATGTATATTCAATATGAGTAGTTAAGTGTATTTATTTTATACTATCATAGGGTGAAAATGGGAAAATCTCTATTTGCCAGGGAAGTTTAGAACAAAACATTCACAATTCTTAGTATCTGAAATCACTCCCTGGAATGGGCCATGTATAACAACATCTAGCCCTAGAATTACCAAGTATATGTAACTAAGCCCTAGACTTACCAAGTATATGTTAACTAACTGTAATGTAAATAAAAACTTGGGAAGAAAAAAAGAGCAAGAATTACCATCAAATGTATTCATAAGGACCAAACTTATTTTTCTTCATGAGTATTAGGTTAGTAAGAAAACAGAAATTACAACCATGTTTTTTAAGTTTCTCTAAAGGGACCCAAAATCGAGGATGTATAAAACTGAGGCAAAAGGCTTGAAATTTATTTTCTAAGAACAGGTTGAATTATTTTTCTGATTATAAAGAATTACATGCTGATTATATACATATATATATATATATATATATATAAAGAACATGGAAAGCCAAGAAAAGATAAAGAAAAAAAATTAACCAGAATCCACAGTCTACAGTACAGATATAATTACTGTTAAAGGATTTCACTTATGTATATATAAAAAGTATACACATATATTTTCACATGATCCAGATATAACATTTTATGTGCTGTTTTAATAAAACTGAACTCTAAATCCATTTTAAATTGTTTTATGTCAGTCGTTGTATTTTAACTTTTGAGTGTTACATAATATGCCAAAGAATTGTTATATAATTACTTGAATTGAATACTTTAATTTGAGACATTTAGGGCCCCAAGTTTGTTTGTTGTTGTTGTTGGTGGTGGTTTGTTGTTGTTTTTTTCCAGTTTGTGGACTGGAGTCTGTATATTCATTATAGAAAACAATAAACTATAAATCCTAGACTCATTGGGTCTTTTCTCTATATGGACACTGCATTCAAAAAAGTACCATCTAAACAGCTAAGAATGATTAAAAAATTAAACGAAATTCTGAGCTTTAACTTGCATTGCTCAAAAATCTTTACAGAGGATCTCATTTCTTTTTTTTTTTTATAAGTGTTTTATTGTTGTTATTCTTTTAGAGTTTTTATTTTATTTATTTATTTGTTTATTTATTTATTTTGAGAGAGAGAGCACGCATGAGAGAGAACAGGGCAGGGAGGGGCAGAGGGAGAGGGAGTGAGAGAATGTTAAGCAGGCTCCACACTGGGGGGGTTCAATCTCATGACCCTGAGATCATGACCTGAGCCAAAATCAAGAGTTGGCCTCTTAACTAACTGAGCCATCCGGGCGCCTCTAGAGTTTTTATTTTTTAAGTAAGCCCAGTGTAGGGCTTGAACTCACAATGACCCCAAGATTAAGAGTTGCATGCTGTACCAACTGAGCCAGCCAGGCACCCCCAGAGGATCTCATTTCTAACCCCCAGGTACAATTTTCCTATGTCCTTTTTCTTTCTTCCACATTTCTCCCACAACCTATATTGCTTTAGATTCTCTCATTCACAACTCTACCTCCCAAAAACTTTTCCTCCTACTGTTCACACTGATGTTTTGCTTTCTAAATATCCTAATATTTCTTTTTTTATTGTTTAAATTCAAGTTAGTTAACATATAGTGTAGTATTGGTTTCAGGAGTAGAATTTAGTGATTCAGCGCTTACTAGGGCCCCAAGTTTTTACTGTTATAATTAATGCTGTGATGAATACCTGTATAGGTTTATCATTATCCACATTTCTGTAAGACAACCTTTATAACTTATGAGTATGCCAAAAATATCAATGTTTCTCTGCCACTTAATATGTACTGTAACATATATATTGTTACACAATAATATATATTGCTTCACAGTGCACATATCTATTGCTCTCTACAAAGACTATGCCAATTTAAACATACACCCCAGTGTTTTTAAATTCTGCTCTGATCACACCTCAAAGAATGCTGAATTTCACTACATTTTTGTATGTGAGAGTACTATTCTAGTGGTCTTTAAAAGCAGCAATTAAATGAGGTCAAAAGGAAGAGCCTGACTTAATCTGTGAAAAATATGACTTTACTGTTAATTAACTGACCCCAAAGCTTAGTGATATTTTTCCTGATTAGCTCTTAGACCCTGAACTTTTCCTTGTGCTTATGCAAGTCAGGCTAATAGGGAACATGTAATGGCAATCATTAATTGCATCGGGTTTTTCAAATCAAAGGTATAGTCATTGCCCATTTTCCTTTTTGTTTTGTAAAACTTGCAGTTTTCTGAGGCATTGACTGTGACTGTTATTATCTCTTTGCCCTTGTCATATCTTATAAGAGACACATATACACAGAGACATTTGCCAAAGATAAACTGGGTCAAGGGCATCTTTCTCTGGATTGCAAAGTTATGATATACAGTGTCCAGTGTTTAACTGTGTGTTATTATTTGTTGATAACTCTCTCTCTTGCTTCCATTTTACTTAATATGTTGAGCCTGATGTCGGGATTATAGAGAAAAACAACTTTCAATTGAGTGTTGCTCACCTGTGGATCCAGAGTGAGGCTTAAAGTTCTATAACACTTAATGTGGGTAAATGAAATTATAAGATATATCTGGTTAGCCTGCGTTGTCATTAGCCTCACCCATGTTGTGTTCTTGGCCTATAAACAGATGTGTTAGTGTTTACTCTTTTGTCTGCTCTGACATCCCCATAGGACTTGATCCTCTGTTTGTGGGACTTACTTGAATAGGCTCTAAGTGGAGCTGTGAAGTAGCATCAGTGGATTTATCATGGTTTGAAAAGCTCTTAACAGTCAGTATGTAAGGTACCAAACTCCAGGCTTGTCTATCCAACTGCCTACTTGACATCTTTACTTGAAGGTCTCGTCTCACACAGCATGACCGCTTATCCCTAAACTCATTTCACCTGCCACTTTATCCATCATAGCTGTTAGCAGCTCTATCCTCTCAAATTTTAGTTCAATAACCTTGTAGTTATCCTGGACTCCTCTCTTTCTCTTGTACTCAGCACCTAATGCATAAAGGAATCCATTGTTTCTCATCACTTCCGCTCCTACCCTGATCCAAGACACCATCATCTCTTAGCTGAATTACTGTTGAGACAAATCATATCACTCCCTTCTCAGAACTCTGCAATTCATTGCTCTCTCTTTCATTCAGATTAAAGAAAACATTGCTAAAGTGACCCCTGCTTTCACCTCCTTTGCTTCATTGATTTGCTTATTCACTTCACTCTGGAGTCATTCCGTCCTCCCTGCTTTATCTCTGCCTCAGGGCCTTTGCACTAGTGGTTCTCTCTGCCCGGAATGTTCTTCCTCTGATAACCAACTAAACAGTTTACTATTTCTATTGTTTGGTTGTTTGTCTCCCTCAGTAGAAACTAAGCTACATGAAGGTAAGGGTCTTTGGTTGCCTTGTTCATTAATAAAAAATCCAAAACCCTAGGACAGTGCCTGCACATGAAGAGGAGCTGAGTAAATATTTGATAAGTAAAAGCCTTCCAAAACAAATTAAAAATAAATCAAAATCCTAAGGCTACAAATTATTCCTTAAACTGATTATTAGCTTTAATGGTAGTGTATGGAGATACAGCTGCATAAAAATGTACCTCTGCCTTTTCCCTTTCGGCCTACATGCTCTTGTTTCTTTTGGCTACTCCTCATTATCTCCTTAGATTTTCATCCCAATTCCTACCTCTGAACCTGCTCCATCAAGACCAATAAAAATGTCCATCTCAGAAAATTTTCATCTTTTTCATCCCTCAGAAGCATTCAAAATAATTTTCCAGTTCCTCCCTCTTAAAACTTTATTCTCATGGATTCTGTATCATGGTGTTCTCATGCTTCCCCCCCTATTTTGAGTCTCCTAGGTTGGTTCCTTACCTTTTTATGCTTAACCTCTAAATATTGAAAAGTCCCAGAACTCTGGGCAATCTCTTCCTCCCTATTGCTTGACCATTTCTGCACTTCCAATTCAATCTATGTAGTTATTACTGCTACATTTCTATTTCCAGCCTTGGCTTGAGTGCCACATTCATATATAGAACTGTCTACTTGACATCAACATTTAGATGTCTAAAAGGCAACTTTAAATTAACAGAGTTAAAACTGGACTCGATGCACTGCCATATTCCTCTTCCTAATTGTATCTTCACTCTCTGAGTAAATGCCAACCACTACCAGTTGTTCAAGCCAAAAAAACCTGGAAGTCATCTTGATTCCTCTCTCTTGCACCTGTGCCCCAAACTGAACCATTACAAGACTGTTAAGCTTTATCTCAAATGTACTCCAAATCCGCCGCTTCTTACCAATTCCACTGCTGCCATCACTGCTCATTAAATGACTCCAGGAGTCTTCTACCTGTTCTCTTTGCTTCCATTTTAGGCTTTATAATTCATTGTCTACACAGCCAGAACAAAACCAGATCATGATACATCCCTGCTGAACTTTCCAAAAGTGTCCCATTGTATTTAGAATAATTTTTGAAGTCTTTACTATGTTCTCTAATATGCACATGATGCATCTTTCTACTTCTAAACCTCATCTCATACCACTGTCTATCACACTTGCTATGTTTGAACCACCTTGGTTTTCTTGCTGTATTTAACTGAATAAATTTTTTCCCTCCCCAATGGACATGTACTTAATGTTCCTCTGCCTGGACAACTCTTTGTTACTTCATCTGAACCCAAACATTATCCTCTCAGAGAGAACTTTCCTGATCACTTATTTTAGAGAGAACCGCGCCCCCCCCCCATCAACTACCCTTTTAAAGTTTTTCTGACACTAGAGCACAAATTCTTGTCCACTGCTGTATTGACAATGCCTTGTACAATTTCTGGTATTTAGATGGTATGCAACAAATATTGTTTTTAATAGATGAGTAGATAAATAAAAGACTAACTGTATAAATTTGCTGCAGCTGAACATTTTACTGGTTGAGCATTTATTTGGTTTAAAAACTTACTAATTTCAGTTGTAAGGTCCTTTTTATACACATGTCTGAGCCCTTATCCAATTTATATATTTCTAAGGTAATTGGATATTGCTGGAGTTCTTTCTTTCTTTCTTTTTTCTTTTTTTGTTTTTACAGATGGAGAAACTGAGATACAGATTGACTGTCCAACATTACTGGTATTCTCTATGACCATTAAATCTTTATTCAGAATTGTTAATGAAACTCTTGGCTCACCTCCAACCATCAGGCCATACTTCCTGAATAGAATCAATTTGCTTGTGTAAGAGAACAAAACAGTGTGCACAGGACTCTATTTATTTGGCTGCTTGCTCTTTCTTTCTTTCTTTCTTTCTTTCTTTCTTTCTTTCTTTCTTTCTTTCTTTCTTTCTTTCTCAAAGATCTATGGTTCTTTGCTATCTTAGAATCTGAGAACTATGGTGCTAATATTAACTGAGCCCTTTGAGGACTACAAAATAAAAATTTTAGAAAGAGAACCAAGAAGCAGGTTGTCATTTGGCTAGAACTTCACTATTCAGGCTTTGGACAGAAATCTGGACAGATCACTGCCACTTACCATGCTAAAGTATTTACTATCTTTTTTCAGAGAAGTGAACCCAAGTAATTCCACTAGAATTTAAATAATACTTTTCATTCAGTGAGCAGAGGGACTTAAGACTGTATTTACCCTATCAATGATGACTGACTTCCTGGTAGAGTAATCCAATAAGAGATATGACAGTATCTTAACTAGCACTATCCAGTAACTATCTGTAAAAGGGAAGAATAATTAAAATTATCAAAGGCAAACTTGCCAAAACACTTCAAGGGTGATCAGAGAGCCTATCTTTAGCAGATGAAAAAAAAATGTGGCTACTCAGAAGTTACTGTTACCAGAGGCTGGGATGAAAGCACACATTGGTGAGATAGAAAATTTACCACAGAAATGACTGAATAGAAACATGAAAGGAAGCACACTCGGCATCCAAGCCTAGATCTAATTGCAAAGAGGAACCATTCCATAAAATGCAATTAAACTTCTAGAGAGATCAAAGCATTCTTCCACACAGGAGGTGTTAAGGGCAAAGAAATATTCCCCTTACAATTAAGAAGCATTACCAAAATTTAGAGAAAAATCTAAAATATCTCTTAAGATTGAAAAAAAAAGGTAAAATGAACATATAGAATAAGTTGGTTGTTGTGATGGCACAAGCATAAAACATAAATAAATGCAATTAGCCTAAGATACTCTAGCTGGTAAAATAAATTACCTTGCATTGTAATTAAATGTCATCTAAAAGCATCTTTATAATAGTAGTTACTTCATTTTATAATATTTTTGAAAATTAAATTTACAACACTGAGCAGAAATGATTCATAATTCTCTATTGTGCACAAATACAGACCCAGTATTCATAGACGAATGTGCATTTTTAATGCTATTCTTTTGAATTGCTTGAAACATTTGAAAGACAATGAACTTCACTACTTCATGCAAGGTAAAATGGAGGAATATGTTTTGTACATAGATTATATATAGTAATGCCTTCCCCACTGAGAGTTTTTCTTGCCCCAAATCCTAGTTAATTTGAATTTCTCTTTTGTTTCCAGCTCTATTCTAATAGGGAAGAAAGCAGAGGAAGTATAAATCTGTTGTTGTTGTCTGTTGCTATAGAAGCCTTTGAGAGCTAACAGGCTAGGAGACCCAGAGTCTGATTCTGTCAGGAGAAGTCTGGGGCCTGTGTGTCAGCACGGCAGATGGCTAGTGCCTTAGCAACAAGGTGCCAGGCGTTGTGTTAAAACCATACAACCTTAGATTGTGTATAAAGGAGTTTTGGAAAATATCTACTCAATTATATCTCACATGTTAAAATACAGTTTCCTAAGGCTTTCCAACAATTAAAGGACTTTTGTTTCTGGGACCAGGTAGCTTCCTAAGGCAGGAGATAATAGTGTCATGTCATAAAATCGGAAAGGCAAGGGAAACAAAATAAAACAACTCTTTTAGCAGGCATTTTATTTCCAGTAGAGCACTTTCAGGTATTTTGTTAAAGTCAAAGGGAAAGAAGTTTCTGAAATGCTTATAGCAAGTATGAGATTCCAAATGAAAATAAACTGAATAGTTAGTATTATTTGATAAGTAAAGGTATATGAAAGTCGTTGATGTTAACTTTATATATTTTACTTTTTGTGATGCACATTTATAAGAATTTTAATAGATTAACATGAGCTTACTTATACTAGTTTCCTACTTCAACAAAGAATTTTGTTATTATAAGGCCTAGTGGGGAACAAATTTTCCTGATCAGGAAAACAAACGAATATCATGATTTTCCAGGGGAAAGACTGGACTAATATTTCCAATTTATAACTGGCATATATATCTAATAAAAATAAGTGCTCCATATTTCCAAACCACATTGCTTTTCTCTTTAAAAAATTTCTCAACAAGCAGATTAGAACATTTCTATTCTAGCAACTGATTACTTCTACAAAAAAGAAAAAAAAAAGTAAAGAAAGAAAGCCTAGCAAATTAAGATTTTGAATTTTAGATTTTAATTTTCAGTAGCAGTAGAAAAGGGAGATTTAATTTGAAATTCCCTTGAACCTCTTTTCACTTTAACAGTCCTGGCTTGATATTTCTGTTTTTAAACTTTGTTATATTCTGTTTAAATCAGTTAAAAGTTTTTTCACAAATTTAATTTAAAATAATTATAACTCAAATTAAAGGAGGCACATGGTGATTGAAAGTAAAGTAAATGGGAACAGTATTTCACAGCGTTCACAGGAGCCATAACTCGACACAAATGGAGATTTTTTTTTTTCCAATTCATTTTCCAAGCAGAAAGCGGCACTTCCGTCTCCAAGATATATTCTTAGATGAAAAAAGCAAGGTTCAGACTTTGTGTATTGTGTACTCCCTTTTATCAAAGGGTTAGGATTAAGAACATATTTATATTTACTTTCAAATGCATAGACAGACCCTGGAAAGATACCAACAGCAAACAGAGCATGAGACAGCAGGAGGAACACAGTCAGAGATCTCAGGTTTGGAGGAACCCTCCTGAAGCTCACAGTAGAGCAGTTGATGGCTTTCCAAAAAAGAAAACAAAAACAAAAACAAAACAAAACAAAAAAACATGCTGGAGGAGGGAGATGACCTTGCTTAGAATGAATTTAGAGTAATGGTAGATATTAGGTCTATGAACTCAGAAATAAAGGACTTGAAATCCAAAAATAGCACCCCAGCATCTAGTAGGGTACAGTCCTGTGCAACATATACAGGGGTTTCAAGAGAACTAGGAGAGTGCCTGGAGAAGTAGAGGATGGAGGGTCCCCTGCTGACACTTGGTTATAAGAAACTGAACGTGATAGGATCCCATGTGGAATGGTTGCATGCCAGTATGCTTGAGTCCGTAGAGATTCAAGCACATGCAGGTCTCTTTCCAGACTTTCAGTTAAATCCTTCTGTTGTGAAATTCTGAGTTGGTGAATGCAATGCAATTAGGTATGTAATGTAATAAAAAAGGTATTATGATAGAAATATAATAAGAAAAATCGGTAACCACCATCCCCCTTCATGGAATGGGGGTGGAGAAGACTGTAAATAAAAAGAATTTGAGAATCATCATTGCCACAATCCCAAAGATGACAGAGAAAGTAGCCATTACAAGCTAGGCAGCTTTTGTTTTTCATGTTGCAAGCTCCTTTGTGGAGCAAGAGAGAAACCAAATGATCCTCAGAAGATAACAGGGATCCATTGACTCACTCTAAGGGCAATAATGCCTGTTTGAAAATGGGTAAAATTACCTTTTTCTTCAATATTGTTTTGACTATGCTGTTTCTGAATTTTTTTTTTTTTACATTTGAAATACAACTTACCTTCAAAAGTCAAATATTAAGGAAAATCACCAGGAATGCTTCCCACATAGATGGAGAGGATCCAAGAAATAAAATATTGTCTTGACACAGAGGGTGAAAATTGCCCTATGGTTGGAGGTTCAACATTCAGAGTTAGAGGCTTGGAAAAGGGGATTCCTGCAGACCTGCCTAAGAATCTGAGGGAGATGAGCCAGTTTAGAAGGGGAGAAACATTTGGATTACCCTGACTTTGTGAATATTATGTTTCTAAGTGCCTTCCATTGTCCACTGAGCTGGGTCAACATCTTAGTTATGAAATTGACTTGTACCTATACTGCCTGGTCCTTTGTTTTTTTAGCATGGGATGAGGGCAAGATAGCCAAGAGAAGATAGTTTTTTCCCCCATCCTCTCCCCAATTAGACTCCAACACAGAAGGAACATCTTGCTATTAAGTGGATTATAACTCAAATTTCAGGTATTAATTGAAAGAAATGGAAGACAAGACTATGATAGTAAAGCCATTAATTGTGGAAAACCTCAGACTCTTGAGGAGATTTAGATAAGAAAATGGTAGTATCAAGGGGGAACTACCTTCTAAAGTGGAGGAGGGACTATAATGCTTCTGGATTCTATGAAGAGTACTCAGCATTGCCAAAATTATGAAGTAGCACCTTTGTAGAATGTGCAAACTTCACATGATTTAGTTCTGTTTACATGAATTACATCCAGTATAACTTTAAGGGTAAGAGAGCTGGTGCATCTCTGCTATGGGACTGAGTTGTGCCCCCCACCAAAATTCATATTTTGAAGCCCTAGCCCTAATGTGACTGTATTATAATTGGAGATGGGACTTATAAGGAAGTAATAATGGTTAAGAGAGGTCATAAGGGTGGAGCTCTCATCCATGATGTCTTTCTAAGAGTGAGAGACCCCAGAGATTTCTCTGTCTTTCTTTCTCAAGGTGGATATTTTCAAGCCAGAAAGAAAGCCCTCATAGGGAAAGGAGTCAGTCAGCCCCTTGATCACGGACTTCTAGCCTCTAGAACTTTGGGAAAATAAATATCTCTTGTTTAAGCTACCCAGTTCATGTATTTTGTATGGCAATCCGGGCAGGCAACACAATCTTCCCTAGAGAGCTGACTGCCACTTATGAAACCTAATATGGTAAAAAACCGCACCTGGATTCTTCCTGCCTACTCCAGATAGTTCCCTTTCTACTGATCACAAATGCTTGATCACAAAAGCTCTTCAACCACTTTTCCTCTTTCCCCACGAGCAGTAATAGGTACTAGTGTTACCTAGTATTTCTTAGTAATGTCTAATTCTGGTTAAGATTATTTTTGTTGCAAGAAACAAAAACCCACTCTAACTTTGAAAATTCCTATTAACTTCTCTTGTACTTACTGTTACATTTATTGGATGCCATATTTATTTGACACATAGCATCTGCTACAAGGTGTCATTATGAACCCCTCTAGAGTATGGATGGTGTCTTTGGATATATTATACACTTGAGAAACTGATAGAGGTGACTCCAACATTCTGAGTTCCTCTTTCCATTTAGGGTATTTACTAGGTCTTCAGCCTAATGGGGTAATATACTCAGAAGCTGGTCAGAATGCAGCCTGTAAGAGGTGGAGAAGCAGAGACAGCAGAGCTTTTAGAAATCTCATGGGATTGGAAGAGATAAATATTGAAGTTTGGGCCTCCCAAAGTAACCAGAGATTGAGAGGCCCAGATTCCACAAAGAAGGGAAACACAAGGAATTGAGTCTGACACTATGCATCAGTTTTCACTTTGAGACATTAGCCAATTATTAAGTTGTACAGAAAGAAGCTGAATATCTCAAGAGAGCTTTTGGCAGTCTCATAGTTGTGAAGACACAAAAATTAAAGATGCATCAAGAAGAAGGTGCTCTGCCTAGATGTCTATCAACAGATGAATGGATAAAGAAGATGTGGTATATATATACAATGGAATATTATGCAGCCATCAAAAAATGAAATCTTGCCATTTGCAATGACATGGATGGAACTAGAGGGTATTATGCTAAGTGAAATAAGTCAATCAGAGAAAGACAATTATCATATGATCTCACTGGTATGAGGAATTTGAGAAACAAGACAGAGGATCATAGGGGAAGGGAGGAAAAAATGAAACAAGACAAAACCAGAGAGGGAGACAAACCATAAGAGACTCTTAATGTCAGGAAACAAACTGAGGGTTGCTGGAGTGGAAGGGGGTGGGAAGGATGAGGTGGCTGGGTGATGGACATTGGGGAGGGTATGTGCTATGGTGAGTGCTGTGAATTGTGTAAGACTGATGAATCACAGACCTGTACCCTTGAAACAAATAATACATTATATGTTAATAAAAAAAAAGAAGAAGAAGAAGAAGAAGAAGGTGCTCTGGTAAATATCCCAGGCTCTTGAGACTCCTGAAGAGATACACCTTGAACTGAGGGAGAACCAGAGGTAGACAGAGCTTCACCAAGTTATAAACTCATCCTTAAGTCTAAGTGTTATTGGATTAAGATAATTTGCTTCTATTCTTACAACATACCAGCATCTCTTGAGATAGAAGATATCATCCAGGTTCTCTACAGTTTTCCATACCAATTATCTGACATTTGAATCAAAATTAGGAAACCCACAGAAAACAGGAACTAAAGAAAAATCAGAAAATAGAAACAGACCAATAGGTGATTCTAACTTATAGCTATCAAACGATGAGTTTAATTCTATTAAAATACTCAAGAAAATAGGTAAGATTGGATATATTTGTTAGAGAACTGGAATCTATAAAAAATAATATTTTTAGAACTAAAAAGCAAAACTAATATTAAGAAATATAGAGTACACATTATTTTTGTCTGACTTCCTTCACTAATCTCTGTTGTTCTGTATATCAGTAGTTTATTACATTTTTGGGGCACCTGGCTGTCTCTTGGTTAAGCACCCAACTCTTGGTTTCAGTTGTTCATGATCTCAGGGTCCTGAGATCCAGCCCTGTGTCAGGCTCCACACTCAGCATGGAATCTGCTTGAGATTATCCCTCTCCCTACCTCTCCTGCTTGTGTGCTCTCTCCCTCTCTCTCTCTCTCAAATAAATAAATAAAAATCTTAAAAAAATAAAAAAATAGCTTATTGCATTTTTTATTGCTGAGTAGGATTCCATTGCATGGATATACTACCATTTGTTTATGCATTCATTTGTTCATGGATATTTAGGTTATTTCCAGTTTGGGGCTATTACATATAAGGCTACTATGAGCATTCATGTGCAAGTTTCTTTTTTTTCAAAGATTTTATTTATTTATCTGAGAGAGAGAATGGGAGACAGAGAGCATGAGAGGGGAAGGGTCAGAGTGAGAAGCAGACCCCCCTGCTGATCAGGGAGCCTGATGTGGGACTCGATCCCAGGACTCCAGAATCATGACCTGAGCCGAAGGCAGTTGCTTAACCAACTGAGCCACCCAGGCACCCCCATGTGCAAGTTTCTATAACGATTTATATTTTTTTTTTTTCTTGGATAAAATACCTAGGAATATAATGGCTAGATCATTTCATGGGTGGGTAGAATCAACATTTTAACAATATGGAGTGTTCCAACCCATAAATAAGGTATATATCTCCATATATTAAGGTTTTTTAAATTTCTCTGAGCAATGTTTTGTCATTTACATGTATAGTTTACTTTTACATCTTCTACCAGCTATAACATTTATAAGTATAATAGTATATTTAT
Source organism: Phoca vitulina (assembly GCF_004348235.1). NCBI lineage: Eukaryota > Metazoa > Chordata > Mammalia > Carnivora > Phocidae > Phoca > Phoca vitulina. Next base: position 6,440,040 of record NW_022589723.1, on the reverse strand, counting down.
TTCATATTTCTAATATTGTCATTATTTTTAAATCTCATTTTTCAATTGTTTTTTACTAACAAATAGAAATACAACTAATTTCTGTACACTCATTTTACATCTGTCACCTTATTAAACACATTTATTAGTCCTAATACCTTTTTTGTAGATTCTATCAGATTTTCTACATAAATGTGATACCATCTGTGAATAAAGAGAATATTACTTCTGTATTTTCAATCTGGATACTATTCATTTCTTTTTTTCTTGCCTTAATACATTGGCTAGAAATTTTAGTATAAAGGTGAATAGATGTAGTGATAGCTGACATATTTGTCTTGTTTTTGATCTTAGGGGAAAGTATTCAGTCTTTCACCATTAAGTGTACTGCTAGCTATATGTTTTTCATAGAAGCAATTTATTAGGTTGAGGAAGTTCCATTTTATTCGTAGTTTTCTAAGAGATTTTATTGGTTATAGATGTTAGATTTTGTACAATACTTTTCTGAGATTGAGATTATCATAATTTTTTTTTAATTTGTTAACATGGTGAATTACATTCATTGATTTTCAAATGTTAAATCAACCTTGCATTCTTAAAATTAACCCCATGTGATTATGATATTATTTCTTTTACATATTTCTGGATTCAATTTGCTAAAATTTTGTTTAGAATTTTTGTATGTATGCTCATGAGAGATACTGGTCTACAGTGTTCATTTCTTGTAATGTCTTCTTATGATTTTGGTTATCCAGGTAATGTTTACCTCATAGAATTAACTGAATTAGTTGAAAACCTCTTTTTTGGGGCACCTGGGTGGCTCAGTCAGTTAAGCGTCTGCCTTTGGCTTAGATCAGGATCCCAGGGTCCTGGGATCGTGTCCTGCATCGGGCTCCTTGCTCAGCGGGGAGTCTGCTTCTCCCTCTGCCTGCCACTCCCCCTGCTTGTGTGCTCTTTCTCTCTCTCTTTCTCTCTCTGACAAATAAATAAATAAAATTTTTAAAGAAATAAAACCTCTTTTTGGTTTTCTGAAAGAGTTTTTATAGGATTGGTATAATTTTTTCCTTGAATGTTCGGTAGAAGTTACCAGTAAAACCATTTAGACCTGGAGCTTTCTTTGTGGGAAGGTTTTTACCTATAATTTCACTTTCTTTAATATAATTTTCTAATCAGCTCTAACAGCTTCTTACTAGACATGTCTCTGGAGGCAAGGGAAACAAAAGCAAAAATAAATTATTGGGACTTCATCAAGATAAAAAGCTTCTGCACAGTGAAGGAAACAATCAACACAACTAAAAGGCAGTCTACTGAATGGGAGAATATATTTGCAAATGACATATGTGATAAGGGTTATCCAAAATCTATGAAGAACTTGTCAAACTCAACACCCCAAAAAACCAAATAATCCAATTAAGAAATGGGCAGAAGACATGAATAGACATTTTTTCCAAAGAAGACATCCAGATGGCTAATAGACACATGAAAGAGGCTCAACATCACTCATCATCTGGGAAATACAAATCGAAACTATTATAAGATACCACCTCACACCTGTTAGAATGGCTAAAATTAATAGCACAGGAAACAACAGATGTTGGTGATGATGTGGAGAAAGGGAAACCCTCTTACACTAGTGGTGGGAATGGAAACTGGTGCAACCACTGTGGAAAGCAGTATGGAGGTTCCTCAAATAGTTACAAATAGAGCTACCTTACGGACCCAGCAGTTGCACTACTAGGTGTTTACCTAAAGGATACAAAAATACTGAATCAAAGGGGCACATGCACCCCAATGTTTTTAGAGGCATTATTAACAATAACCAAATTATGGAAAGAGCCCAAATGTCTGTCGACTGATGAATGGATAAAGAAGATGTGGCACATATATATGTATCTATTTTTATATGGTACATACATATGTATCAGCTATCAAAAAGAATGAAATCTTGCTATTTGTAACAAATTGGATGGAGCTAGAGAGTATTATGCTAAGCAAAATAAGTTAGAGAAAGACGAATACCATATGATTTCACTCATATGTGAAATTGAGGGATGGACTAAATGGGTGATGGGTATTAAGGAGGGCACTTGTGATGAGCACTAGGTGTTATATGTAATGATTAATCACTAAATTCTACTCCTGAACCCAATATTACACTATAGGTTAACTAACTAGAATTTAAGTAGAAACTTGAAACCAAGTAATAATAATAATAATAATTAATAATAAATATAGTGTGTCTAAACTAGGGCAATTTTAACCCTCTCCCTCCCCAAAAGGAACATTTTGCAGTATTTATAGACACTTTTTTTGGTTGTCACAGCAGGGGGAAGAGGCAGTGCTACAGGCATCTAGTGAGTATAGGCCAAGAATGCTGCTAAACATCCTACAATGTGTAGGACAGCTCCCATAGCAAAAAATTAGATAGTCCAAAATATCAGTAGTGCCAACCTTGAGAAATTTTGCTTTAATTGATGTGACTTTATAGGTTAGATAAATTTGTTCTTTAGTGAGCTTTGGTAGTTTGTGTCTTTGAAGAAATGTCCATTTCATGTATGTTGTCAAATTTATTGACATAAGATTGTTCATAACATTCTCTAATTTCCCTTTCAATATCTGTAAAATCTGTAGTGATATCAACTGTCATTCCTGATGTTGCTAATTGGTGTCTTCTCTCTCTTTTTTTTTTGTTTTTTCCTCCTGGTCAGTCTGGCTAGAGGCTTATTGATTATGTCAGTCTTTTCAAAGAAGCGTGGTTTGGTTTCACTGATTTCCTCTACTGATTTTCTATTCCACTGACTACTACTCTGTTCACTATTATTTCTTTTCTTCTGCTTGGTTTGAGTTTAATGTGTTCTTTCATGTTTCTTAAGATGGAAGCTGACATGTTTATTCAAGACTTCTCTTCTTTTGCAGTATAGATATCTATTGCTATAAGTTTTTCTCTAAGTATCACTTTAGATACATTCCACAAGTTTTGATATGTTGTGTTTTCTTATCCATCAACTTAAAAATAATTCTTAATTTAACCATCATTTTTTTTATTCAGAGATTATTGAGAGGTCATACTCTTTGGTTTCCAAATAATTGGGAGTTTTTTGAATATTTCTGTAATTTGTTCCTAATTTCACTACATTGTGGTCATAAAACAGTCTTTGTACTACTTAAACACCTCTAACTTTATTAAGACTCATTTTGTGGCCTGTAATATAGTGTATCTTGGTAAATTTTAATGTGCACCTGAAAATAATGTTTATCTTGCTCTGGTTGATTGGAATGTTCAATAAATGTCAGTTAGGTGAAAGTGGTTGTTCAAATCTTTCATATTAATGTTGTACCACTTTTTCTATCCGTTGTTCAAAACAGTTACTGAGAGAGAGTTATTGAAACTTTAATTGTGGATTTGTCTATCGTTGTAGTACCTTAGTTTTTGTTTTATGTATTCTGATGCTCAGTTATCAGTTAAACATTAGGATCATATGTCCTTTTGATAAATCAACCTCTTTATTATTATAAAATGGCCTTCTTTATCTCTGGTCATATTCTTTGCTCTGAATATTTTATCTACATTATCTCATATTAATACAGCCAGTCCAGCCTCTCTTATTGTTGGCCAGGATTAGCTAAGTTTATCTTTTTCTGTCTTTTAATTTTAACCCATTTCTTTCTCTATAAGTAAACTGAGTTTCTTGTACATAACATATAATTGGTTCTTGCTTTGTTATCCTGACAATGTCTGCCTTATAATTAAATATTAGATAGTTTACATTTACATAACTATTGATATGATTATGTTTAAGTTTCTTAATATTTTTTTCTGTGTCCTTTTTCCTTTTCTACTGAACTGGCTTTGATTAATTGAGCTATTTTTTTTCTCAGTTTTATCTCCTTTACTGGCTCATTAGTTATAAATTTTTATTTTAGTATTTGCTTTGTAGAGAATAGTATACATTTTTAACTTATCACAGCCTATCTTCAAGTGATATCTCTTCACACATGTAGAATAAGAATCTTACAATAGTATACCTGTATTTTGCCCCTCCCAGCCTCTATATTATTTTTCTCATATATTCTACTTATTTACACTGTATGAACCTCAAACACATTGTGGGGTTTTTTTGTTTACTTTTTTTTTTTTTTTAAAGATTTTATTTATTTTTATTTGAGAGAGAGAGAACGAGAGAGAGAGTACATGAGAGGGGGGAGGGTCAGAGGGAGAAGCAGACTCCCTGCCGAGCAGGGAGCCCGATGCGGGACTCGATCCAGGGACTCCAGGATCATGACCCGAGCCGAAGGCAGTCGCTCAACCAACTGAGCCACCCAGGCGCCCTTGTTTACTTTTTTAAATGGTCAATTATCTTTTTAAAGATTGAAACAGTACAAAAATATGATGCATTTATCCCCATAAATACCATTTCTGGTGTTCACCATTCCTTGTATAGATTCATAGTCCCACTTTATTTAATATTCCTCTTCCTGAAGGTCTTCATTTATGAGGTTGGTCAGCTAGTGGTGCTTTTCTTCACCTTTGCATGTTTGAAAAAGTCTTTACTTTGCTTTTGAAACATGTTTTTCCGGGATATAGAATTCTAGGCACTGCCTTCCCTCTTAAATTGTTTCTGATGAGAAACTGATGTTGTCATCATTATCTTTCTTCTTCTCTATGTAATGTGACTTATATCCTCTGGTTGCTTTTAAGGTTTTTCTCTTTATCACTGATTTTGGATAATTTGATTATTATATGCCCTGGTGTAGTTTTCTTCATGTTTCTTGTGCTTGGGGTTCATTGAACTTCTTGGATCTCTGAGTTTATAATTTTCTTTAAGTTTCAGAAGTTTTCACCTATCATTTCAAATGTATTTTTCTCCCAACCCTCCTGACACAGTTCTCCTTTGGGGACTTCAGTTATACATATAGCAGGTTGCTTTAAGTTGTCCCATAGCCCACTGATGTTAACTTTATTTTAAAAATTCTTTCCTCTCTGATTTATTTTGGGTAGTTTTTCCTGCTATGTCTTCAGGTTCGCTAATCTTTTTATCTGTGATATCTAATCCGCCCTTAGTTATATGCAGTGTATTTGGGTCTTTTTTATATCTTCCATGTGTCTATTTTATTTTAAGAAGTAATTTATTGAGGTATAATTTACACACAGTAAGGTCCACTTGTTTTAAGTGTACAATTCAATTTTTTTTAGTACAAGTTATTGTGTAGGCATATGTTTTTATTTCTCTTGCTTAGTTACCTAGGATTGGAATTGCTGAGGTATAAAGTAATTCTGTACTTCACATTTTAAGAAACTACCTAATGCTTATTGTTTTTTTGTAGCCATTCTTGTGAATGTGAAGTGGTATCGCATGGTTTTAACTTGCTTTTCCCTAATGACTAATGATGTTGGGAATTTTTAATGTGCTTATTGGCTTTTTGTATATCTTTGGTGGAATTTCTATTCAGATCTTTTGCTCATTTTTAATTGGGTTATTTGCCTTTTTTTATTTTGAGTTGTAAGAATTCTTTAAATATTCTGGATATAAGCTTCTTATTGGATATGTGAATTGAAATATATTCTTCAAATCTTTGGCTTGTCTTTTCGCTTTTTTGATATGTTTTGAAGTGCCAAGGTTTTAAATTGTGATGACAACCAATTTCTTCAATGTTTTCCTTCATTGCTCTGCTTTTGGTGTTCTATGTTAGAAATCTTTGCCTAACTAAGGTCATGAAGATTTACTCCTTCTTTTCTCTTTAGAGTTTTATAGGTTTAGCTCTATGATCCATTTTGAGCTTTTGTATGTTTGTTCATGTTTTGTCTACTTACATTTTGGAATATGTCCTTGTCTGCCAACTCTGTAAAAGTTCTAGGTCTGTTTCCATTAGCTCATTTTTTCCTTCTCATTATGGGTTATATTATCCTGATTTTTTGCCTGCCTGGCAGTCTTTAGATGCCAGACATTGTGAATTTTACCTTGTTGCATGCTAGATATTTTTGTATTCTTATAAATATTCATAAGCTTCGTTCTTACAATAAAAAAGTTAAAATGGCAACTTTTTATTCCTTTCAGAGTATACATAAAATAATGGTGTAATATACAATTGATTAAATTTTAGATTTAATGAAACAATAGGTACTTGCTGTATTGATTAATGGGGTTATCTATCATGTATATGTATATATATATATGTATATATATCTATATTTCTAATAGAGATATTTCTAATATGGCTCAGGCATATATACATATATATATCTATATATATATATAGATATTCATTTCTGAATAATAAAGTACTAGAATTGAGAAACAGAAAATCTTGAAGGACAGATGTTTCTCTCCTACCAGAAAATGGTATCATAGCAATATGATGTCTTGCTGGATCAGGGACCTCTAATATTCAATGTTAAATTGTTACTGAAATATAAAACTTACAAACATTCACCAAAGTACCTTCTAAACATGAATGTCTAGAGTGGAAAAGGAAGTGATTTTGACATTTGGTGGACATGGGGTAGAGGAGAAAGCATGAACATGTCAGAGAACATGGCAATGAGATATAGAATTCAGTGGAAACAGGAACATATGAAGTGAAATTGCCATGACAACTTAGGTTCTTAAAATTTCCGCGATCTTGGGAAGATCATTGGACATACATAGCCAAGTTCGTATAATCTTTGAAGAACAGAATGACATCTGATACCTATTTAATACATGCATTTTTGTGCACCCATTATAAGCAAGTTACTATGTAAGTCATTTTAGATGATGAAAAAAAAGCAAATGACATTGCACCAGATCTCAAATCAGTGTATTTGTATATGTATTGTGTGTATATATATATGCACACACACAGTTATATTAAAAATATAGGTATTTAGAGCATTATCACAAAAACACATAAAGAAGTTACAAAGATCTAAAAAGATAAAACTTTGATTCCAAAATAAGTAAGAGTCATCAATGTGCGATTCAAAAAGAGAACTCACTGCTAAGTGTAGAATCTTCCTATCGATCAAAGGCATGCAAATTAAAACAATATGTTATCATTTTGTGTCTTGGCCAATTTGATCTAACACAATATCTAAATATAACAAGTCTATGAAAAAACTGGTATTCTTATATACAGCTGAAAGCGTTCTAAATTGATTTAATACTTTGGAAAGACAAATAATAATGGCCACTTTTATTAAGCTTTACTTTGTGCCATTTTAACATATTATTCTTAATCTTTCCCAAAATGCTACATAGTAGGTGGTATTATCCAATCATACAATGAGAAACTGAGATTAAATTATATCTTTAAGGCCACAAAAATGTTTGAGTTAAAATTTATATCCAGATCTATGATTCTAAAGCTTATATTCTTTCAATTACATTATTAATGTTCACACTTTTTGAGCCAATAAATTTCCCTTGTGAGAATTTGTTTTAAAAATAACGTAAATATTTAAAAAGCCATAATCATATAGATATTTGAAATGGCATGGAGTATAACAACAATATTGTAAATCATTTACTGGCATTGCAATAGTGTATAGTTAAATAAATCTTGATATATCCATTTAATGGAATATTAGCCAATACTTTTCATAGACTTTTGTGATGTGGAGAAGAATTTATGACTTAATAGTCAATAAGAGTTCAGTGCAAAAACTTACATAAACAATATTTTTGAAAATATATAGTATAGGCTTATGAAAATTAGAAGAATATTGATAGTTGTTGGGTTATTGAATTATGATGTTTTCTCTATTGTCTAAACACTTTAATGTTATTTTATTACTTTTGTAATTAATTTTTTAAAGATAATCATCAGTACAGAAGAGTTGACCAAAAGTCCCAAAGTTGACCAAAAGTACCACAGACTTTGAGACAAGGTAACAAATGATTATTGTAGTCATAGTCACAAGGGATGGTTTCATACAGGGAACTTCAGCATGGCCTTTAAAAATGAACAGAATTTAGATAGACAGAATGCTAATTTTGCCAAATCAGGTCTGTAAAGTGATGTCAAATGTCATTTTTTTAAAAGAAGGAGCTGGTGTTTACATATCAAATAATTCACTTGGGACTTTTGCCCTTTCACTGTGATGGAGATAGGGTTGGCCTTGGGGCTTTAGATGAGGTAGTAAAAGAGAAAAGATGTCTCAATGCTTCATTCTAAAGATTTAAATTTTATCACATACCTCTTCTGACTGTCTAGCCTCTCCTCTTCTCTCCTCTGGGAGTGAAAAGCATGTGGTATTAAGTAGTCCCATGAAGGTGCAGGAGGAAGAAAATACTATTAGAATATGCTTCTTTCTGCTGCCTGACTTCACATGATACTTGGATTCTATTAATCTCTACCAGGCATTTCTGAGGTGGGTATTCAAAGTCTGCATAGCATCTCTGGGCTGAGCACAAAATGGGAGTGAATTTATTGGGGTACTACATTTATTGAATACTGTTCCGTTTCTCAGAGTAGGTGACCTTGATCATTAGCAGTAAGTCTTGAGATCAAAGCCAAGAGTTAGATGGCTCATAGTTTCATTGAAGTATGCCCCCCCCTTTTTTTAAGTATGTTGCATGCCCAGCGTGGGGACAAATGAGGGCTCTGAACTCATGGCTCTGAGATCAAGACCTAAGCTGAGATCAAGAGTTGGACAATTAACCGACTGAGCCACCCAGGCACTCTGGAAGTATGCCTTTCTAAATTTATTTTTTTGACTACAACAAATAATTTATTTTTGTTTGAATCTAACAAGGTTTTAAACATTGTGCCTCATGTTTTTATGGGTAGAATAAAAATAATTTAAGAGACAAGGTCAGGGAGGGAATAGAATTTTCGTGGGTATTTCACATGTTGATAAAATGTGTAAATAACATTATAATTATTTCTCCCAAATTCTCATTTTCATTGAACGGTAAGAGAGCAGCATTTGTTTTTAAAGCAATAATCTGAAGTCATCTCTATTTATTACCAACATGAGAAGTAGAAAAACAGGAGAGACATTCTAACCACTGGCCTTCAGAGGCCATATACCATTTCCCACTCTCCACCCAGTCTCCCCACCCAATGAATAAAATAACCATCACACAATGGCACTTTTCTCTTGCTTAAATTTGGTTTTAAAGTGAAGCGTAACTTTCTGAATAATTATTTTGAGCTTGTAAATGGTGTCTCTCTATAACCAACCAAGCATATAACAAGAAGATGAAGATGAGACTTATTTTCACTTCATTTCACTTCTTTGTAATTGACAAGCTCTCGCTGGGTGTCAACTTTAAAAGATGACAAATCCTAAATCTTAGAGGACCCAATTCAATAGTTCAGCTTTCTAAATTGTTTGCAAATTAATCTACATTTTCAAATGAGTCAGGCATGAAATATAAGATGACATCTATATTACAAAAATATTAATTTCCTTGTCTTTCCCTTTTTCCCAGTCAAAGACAAAAGGTACATTTAAAATGTTCATTTTGTTAAGAGATTGTGAAAATGAACATATAGTGTACATGTTAGCAGCTTAGCTTTTTCTATTTTTTCACACTAATTCATTTCCATCTATTTAAAAATGCAAGTTATTCAATTTGTAAATGCTCTGTGTGTTGATGAGGGAAAAATTAAATTTGCTAAGTATTTTGATACATTACATTTTTTAATGAAGCCTCATTTGGGTTCAACAAATGAAGTAATAATTTGAGCCCTGTTGATTTAAAAGCTAGCCTGAGCCCTCTTCTCAAATAACCCTTGCCTCAGTTTACCTGGGTAAGTAAACACTGGTGCATTGTTTCCATGCAAGCTAATTGAGTGCTGTACAGTGCTCTGCACATTTTTATTTCCTAAGTGAACTTGCCATGACACTGATGTCAGTGCTCTGATTTACTGAAGGCTATGAAATGTAAGATAGACATTGCGGAGTTTTCTGTTCCTCTAAAATGAAATTTCAGATAATTTTTTAACTGCATTGATTAAACATATATTTTGAGTCTAACAGTTAACTCCAATATCACTATCAAAAGAAATTGATTTAAATTAATTAATGATCATTAGGGGACAGGCAAATCATATTTCTCTTAAAGATATCACATTTCAGATAACACTATTTCCTTAGTACTTTAACATACTCCATTAAGGAAAGCTAGGAAAATATTGCCATTTCAGGAAATAGTGAGTGGAAGAATTTCCAAGTTGTTTTAGATATTAGATCCTCCTTGGCCAATTGTTACAATCATCATCATCAAATGATATTGGACATAAAATTAATATAAATGAAATGAATTAATAAAACTACCCATTTATATGAGCAGGGTCACTACCCCTCTGGGATAGGAAACTGTGGCTGGTGAAGCAGTCAATTAGGTCACAGTTAAATTCAACGGAGACTTGTTTGTTTATGGACATTATATAAAGCATGTATTCGTAGAGCAGGCCACCTTGTCCAAATTAATAATCTTACAGAAAAACTGAGGCCAGGATAATCAATATAAATCCAAAAGGAGAAAATTGTTATGAGGTAGGTACTTTAAAAATAGTCTTTTATATATATTATACACATTTCATTATGTGTACTAGTGAAGAACAAAAAGGTGACTTTTCACATATTAATAGATTCATGTCTGAGAGCAGGACTACAGCCCTAACCATTGTGCCCCCACACTTAAACCTGGTAGAGGGTGCACAAAAGCTCGGCTCCTTGAGTTGCTGCTTCAGCTGCTGCCATCAAAAAGGGGACAGACTTTTTATCTGATGTAAATCAATGAAGGGAATATAATTTAATGCAAAACTCTGGGATTGAAGAACAGAGGAAGAAACCAGAGACTCTAATTTGGGGTTCCAAAACAATTATGCATGAGTCCTTCTTTGATTTCAGTGGTTCTAATATTACCGTTTCACTAATTAAAGTTGAATCTTTTGACTGAACATTCATTGAGCTGTGTTGAATGTATTTCTAAAATGCTCTGTCCTCACGCTGGCTATCCTACACCAATGATTTCTATATCCTGCCATTTGGACGTGGTGTCTTGAATGCAGACAGTGTCAGTTCCACAGATAGGTTATGATGATTTGTTTTTTCTGCCTTTATATTCAATCCATTCATAATTTCCAGTGGTAATACAGATGATTATATTATAATACAGTTATTCATATAGGTGTCTGTCTTCTTTCTTACATTTTGTGATTCTTGAAGACATGAATTTCTCTTTCTCCATAATGCCAAATAAGGACCATGAACAGGGTAGGTGTTAAAAAACAAAATTTTTTAATGAAAGAATGAACAAATGTGAATACATTTCTAGAATTACCATAGTTCTTCCAATCTGCCAGCTATTTATTTTCCTTTCAGGTCTGTCATAAAGTTAGTATCTGGCTAAGAAAATATATAAATTATCTAATATGTTAAGTCACTTTTTCTTTTCCTCCCCTCAGACTTTCAGTTTGGGGCTGTAGTTTCTTTGAAATACTAACATACGGACTCAGCAGCCATTTTGCAGAGCAGCTGTGTTTGCCTTTTTCCTTTGCCTGAAAGAATTTCTGGCCTGATAAGAAAAGGAAAGTGAGGTTATCTATCAAAGGAAGCAAAGATGCTAATATAGATTGAAGAGGGTTTTTGGTATCCATGCTGTAGCTTTCCTCCTTTGCTCTGATAAATACTTGGTTGTTCACTTCATTATCATCCCCCAAATACCTGTATTTGGAAGTTCTTTAAAATACCTAGTTAAGAGGGTCATTCATAGGTTAATACCTGGTAGAATGCTTCATACTTACGAAAAACTCAAATTTTTTTGTTAAACATCTGATATAGATATTGTGGATTTATTTGATTTTTCTTCCTCCCCAGTTCTAGATTCCCTCCATACCTCTGATTGACAGTACTGCTAAATTACTGTTCACTGAAAGATATTGTGGACAATCAATCATACATCCACTTCAACATGGTTCTTTTCGTTTATTTGATGTTCACAGCTTTCTCATGGTCTCTAGATTTTTCCCCAGGTAACTTTCATGGTATAGACAATCTCTTTCATTTAGAACAGGACTAGGCAAGCTCTTTCTATAAAGGGATAGATAGTAAATATTTTCAGCTTTGTGAACCATATGGTGTCTGTGGCAGCTACTCAATTTTGCCATTGTAGAATGAAGACAGGTATAAATAGTCTGTATAGAAATAGACATGACTGTATTCCAATAAAACTTTATTTACAAAAACAGGTGGAGAGTTGAATTTTGCCAATCCTTGGATCCTCTTTTCCATTGTTACTTCCAATCATGTTGCCGTTAGCCTTTCAGGTCTGAGACAAATGTGATTCTAATTCCATGCATTTCAAGTATTTTTATCTTTTATTATTCTCATGAGTGCTTAGTTTTGGTTTTCTTATATGTGGAGATGATAATACGCCCTTTCTCCCTCTTGTGTGAGGATGAAATTATTATATGTGAAAAGTTTTTGTCACAAAGTGCTATGTAAAGAAAGCATAGGATTATTTTGGTGGTCATTAAATATGTGGAATTATTCAAAGTTCTTAAACTATTGGTCTTGGAAATGGGAAGTTTAAATATAATGAAAAAAATAATAACATCTCAGATGAGTTTTTCTTTTTTCTTTTTTTTAAGTGTATCTTAAAATTTATTTTTAATTTTTTTTATTAACATACAATGTATTATTTGTTTCAGGGGTACAAGTCTGTGATTCATCAGTCTTACACAATTCACAGCGCTCACCATAGCACATACCCTCCCCAATGTCCATCACCCAGCCACCACATCCCTCCCACCGCCCCTCCACTCCAACAACCCTCAGGTTGTTTCCTGACATTAAGAATCTCTTATGGTTTGTCTCCCTCTCTGGTTTTGTCTTGTTTCATTTTTCCCTCCCTTCCCCTATGATCCTCTGTCCTGTTTCTCAAATTCCTCATATCAGTGAGATCATATGATAATTATCTTTCTCTGATTGACTTATTTCGCTTAGCATAATACCCTCTAGTTCTATCCACGTTGTTGCAAATGGCAAGATTTCATTTTTTTGATGGCTGCATAATATTCCATGTATATATATCACATCTTCTTTATCCATTCATCTGTTGATGGACATCTAGGCTCTTTCCATAGTTTGGCTATCGTGGACATTGCTGCTATAAACATCGGGGTACAGGTGCCCCTTCAGATCACTACATTTGTATCTTTGGGGTAAATACCCAGTAGTGCAATTGCTGGGTCATAGGATAGCTTTATTTTCAACTTTTTGAGGAACCTCCATACTGTTTTCCAGAGTGGCTGCACCAGCTTACATTCCCACCAACAGTGTAGGAGGGTTTCCCCTTCTCCACATCCTCGCCAACATCTGTCATTTCCTGACTTGTTAATTTTAGCCATTCTGACTGGTGTGAGGTGGTATCTCATTGAGGTTTTGATTTGTATTTCCCTGATGCCGAGCGATGTTGAGTACTTTTTCATGTGTCTGTTGGCCATTTGGATGTCTTCTTTGGAAAAATGTCTGTTCATGTCTTCTGCCCATTTCTTGATTGGATTATTTGTTCTTTGGGTGTTGAGTTTGATAAGTTCTTTATAGATTTTGGATACTAGCCCTTTATCTGATTTGTCATTTGCAAATATCTTCTCCCATTCTGTTGGTTGTCTTTTGGTTTTGTTGACTGTTTCCTTTGCTGTGCAAAAGCTTTTTATCTTGATGAAGTCCCAATAGTTCACTTTCGCCCTTGCTTCCCTTGTCTTTGGCGATGTTTCTAGGAAGAAGTTACTGTGGCTGAGGTCGAAGAGGTTGTTCTCCTCTAGTATTTTGATGGATTCCTGACTCACATTTAGGGTCTTTCATCCATTTGGAGTCTATTTTTGTGTGTGGTGTAAGGAAATGGTCTAGTTTCATTCTTCTGCATGTGGCTGTCCAATTTTCCCAGCACCATTTGTTGAAGAGACTGTCTTTTTTCCATTGGACATTCTTTCCTGCTTTGTCAAAGATTAGTTGACCATAGTGTTGAGGGTCCATTTCTGGGCTCTTTATTCTGTTCCATTGATCTATGTGTCTATTTTTGTGCCAGTACCATACTGTCTTGATGATGACAGCTTTGTAATAGAGCTTGAAGTCCAGAATTGTGATGCCACCAGCTTTGCTTTTCTTTTTCAACATTCCTCTGGCTATTCCGGGTCTTTTCTGGTTCCATACAAAGTTTAGGATTATTTGTTCCATTTCTTTGAAAAAAGTGGAAGGTATTTTGATGGGGATTGCATTAAATGTGTAGATTGCTCTAGGTAGCATAGACATTTTCACAATATTTGTTCTTCCAATCCATGAGCATGGAACGTTTTTCCATTTCTTTGTGTCTTCCTCAATTTCTTTCATGAATATTCTATAGTTTTCTGAGTACAGATCCTTTGCCTCTTAGGTTAGATTTATTCCTAGGTATCTTATGGTTTTGGGTGCAATTGTAAATGGGATCGACTCCTTAATTTCTCTTTCTTCTGTCTTGTTGTTGGTGTATAGGAATGCAACTGACTTCTGTCCATTGATTTTACATCCTGCCACTTTACTGAATTCCTGTATGAGTTCTAGCAGTTTTGAGGTGGAGTCTTTTGGGTTTTCCACATAAAGTATCAGATGAGTTTTTCAAGTGTAATCATATCACGGTGGACAAAACACATGCTCAACTTAGGTTGTATGGCCACTGAGGGCATCTTTGACTTCTTAGTATACTGTTATCATTGCCATCTATCCTTAGAGCCTCAATAATTCCTTATAGTGAGCACAATTGCAAGCAGTAGAGTCTCACTTCTCATTACCATTTCTGAGTAAAAAATAATGAAATGATTGAAATGTCAAGGAATTTGGTCCAATGGTTATGTTAGCATAAATAATCATATGATTCTAATTGTTCCTCTCCAGTATTCTCTGATCATTTCTAAGCAGATTTTACCAGCTTCTTAAAATCATGAGTTTATCTTTAATGTTTAAAACTGCTTTCTTAAAAAAAAAAAAACAAAAACAACCTAGCAGCAGAAGCCAGGAAGAAAATGGAGTACACATTCACTGAGCTGTGAAATGTGAGGATCTATTCAACTCCATTAACTACAAAATATACATCATCCGCTACCGTCCTGGACAATGAGTGACTCTATATGGAGCGCTACATGTCCAAATTACTGCAAGATGAACACTTTGGTAAAGGTTAGATGCTACAGATATCAGTTTACATATTTTAGCAGGAAGGTAAGCAGTAATGGGCTTGTGGTCCTACACAGACTTAATTCCCTCCAATTCCAATGAGCAGTATAGGAATTGCAGAAAATTCTCGGAGAGAATCAACCATAACCTTTATTTTTCAGGGTAAAGGAAGATTGAATTATTTGCATCACTTTTCATTTTAGAAAAGTTGTAAGGCATGTGGGGTTCAGAATGACTTTTATTTATTAAGCACCTATTAAATGCCTCTTATGTAAATTTTATGTGAATAAAGGGAGTGAACGGGACAATAAGTAAATAGGCTTCCCGAGTAGCAAGAAGCTTAAAGTAACATTTTGTCAACAGGAATTTTAGTAATTTTAAAGGAAAATGATCCATATTTGCTTTTATTTTTAAAATACTTTCCTAATTATTTTTATGATATATCTACATTTAGGAAGCCTTTAAAAAGGTTAAAAATGACTTTTTTTTTCCTAGAGATGGAATTCATTTTGGTTTTTCTACTGCAAGATGGATATTTTCTGAGTTTTCCCAGGGGAAAAATACTAGACTTGAGTATGTCACCATAATAATCAGCAAAAAGGCTTATATGCCTAATAGGTGACAGTATTAAGGACAGAAATAGGTAAAATGAGTAAATGTCGTATCTTTCTTCTCATGGAATTTATTTTATATACACGCACATATATGGACAGGTTTATGTGGTTATATATACGAAATCAGGCATTTACACATAGAACAAGGAATAATTCGAAGCAACATAGGCTAAGTAACAAATTAGCAGTTAAAAAAATGGAATTTGAAAAGACCAATGATATTTTCATCATTTATAATAATAAGCTAGTAGTTACTATTGCTCAGCACTGTTCTAAGTGCTTTCCATGTGTCCCTTGCCCAGGTTCACATGGTCATAAAGTGGAATAGCAGCATCTAATCCCAAGCAGCCAAGCTGCTGAATCCACACTGAATTGTCAAGGTATCATTTTTCCTCCCAGTAACACACTTTTACCAATGCACAAGCCCGAGTTTCATATGATTGCTTTTGAAATCTTGATATCATACTTTGACTCATATGATCGATTTTAAACAGCTCAGAACTCCATACATTTCATATGGCATCTCTAAAGCAGACACACAATTTATATTTTTGAAAATTCATTTAGTAAGTGGACATTTTGACTTATCATAGGAAGATGCTTGCCTTATCAAATGATTTGTTGCCACTTTTAAGCAGCAGAATTTATACAATCATTTGAATATTTTAATGCATTCTGTCATTGTTAATTGCAACTAAATCATAGAAATACTAAGACTACATCCTAGTTATAAGAAAAGCCTCATAAAATGAAAATTGATCAGTCAAAATATGAAACCACCAGTACCATGAGTCTTTAGCCTCATTCATATTTTCACTGAATTTGAGCCAGTTGATTTCAATTGTAATAGAAAAGATCAATGTTTATAATCACATATGAAATCCTGGAAATGTTTCATCAAATATGGTTGCCTAAAAGGTTGGCATAATTTAAGGGTTCTATAATGTTAGCTCTCTTGGAAACTTCGTTTCCCCCATCAGTGCATAATACATAGGTTTATTGTTTACCTCACATGTGAGGTTTTCTTGTGCTGATTTTCAGTATATGTTATGTATTTAATTCATAAACTTCCTCTATAATATAATATTTAGTCCTACATGTTAAAAATCTATTTAAGCCTTAGTAATATTTTCACCATTTATCTCAGGTGAAAAAGCAACATATTCTATTCCACTTTTTTGACCTTCTCTGAATTGTCTGGCACTGGAGGGGGATCTATAATGTAAGGTATGGTCACTTAGTCACTGGATTTTATTGGTAAGGCTGTCATTTAGTTTAGAGAGAAATAAAGAAGAATGACTCAAAAATAGATATATGTTATGTATGTTACTCATTTTGAAGGAATTTTCCAGTTTGTAATTATGAGCTAATAGACACTGGGACCTCAACTGTGTTTTTATGTAACAAAGACCAAGTCTTTTCAGATGTTTTAGTCAAAGCCTCATAACAATACCTTTTTGACAGCAACAATAATAAAACTCATTTTCATACAAAATGATAGGAAGAAAATATAAGAATGTGAATAGTAGTTAATTGTGGGGTGGTTTTTCTCCTTTTCCACTTTTCCCTATTTTCAAATTTTCCTACAATAATCTGAGAGAAATTATACTAAAATTTGTGATTTGGACATTTGATGGGAATTAATTGGGCAGAATCTCCTCTTTTTAACCAACAAACAGATTTTTGTTTTAAAATATTTGTATCTAAATATTTCAGGTGGTAAAGATTTTGTCTTTCCAGTGTTTTGAATTTAAAATGACTATATTGGCTAATAATTTATTTGAAATGAATTTTAGCTAAATGAAAGTGGAAATCACACATTTATTCCATATCCATTTTATTAACACTTTCCACAATGCAGTTCAGCTTTGGAAACAAGTTTATGTGGAATCTTAGTGTAGCATCTGAATAGAAAAATAATGCAGACTGACTGAATTTGATGACTTTCTCTTCACTGATTCTTTGAATTATAATTCCTATGTGTATCAATCAATCTCCTTAATAGCACCAATCATTTTTGTGGGGTCAGGGTTTTGCCATAACATAGATTAGTAAGGTGTAATAATTTTTCTTTGTTAGTGCAGCATAACTAATTAAGTACTTCCTTTTAATGTTTGATTGAATTTGGTAAAAACCATAGTTCAAACAAATGAAGGTGTGTCAGTGACCTCAAATGGGCCCTGGGTTTAAGGAAATCATTCGATGGAGCAACTGAATTAGTTCTTTTCCTTACTCCATTTTATCAAGATATGAAAAAGCTCAAGCTGGCTTTAAATGATGAAGGTGCATTTGGAAGATGTTTATTAAATTGTGAACTTTCAAACTCTGATGCAAAATTTGAAGGCAAAACAGGATTTTCTTTTTACATATTATATTTATATGATTTATATAAAAATTTTACAGATTTTTCTTTCAAAATGTTATTAAATCAGGACAACTGCTTGTTATGCTTCCATTTATCATAGTGTCACTTTATTTCAGTGTTGTCATGTGAATAATAGGCAATCAGGATTGAAAGTTTTTCAAAATTGCAGTCCTCTCGATGTTACAATTAAATTAATTACAAATCCAGAATAAACAGTTCTTAATCACATAAAACAGTTCTGCCACATTATACACACTTTTGTTATGATGTAAATTGAAAGCCAATGGAATATTTTTTTAAATAAATAAAGCCGCATGTTCACAAAGCTCCAGCTAACCCTTCATTAATAAACAGATGCACTGAAAAAAAATGTGCCACAAACATCTGCTCTTGCTAAAAATGACATCTTATTTTTCAATTTTAATATTAACAATTTGACAATCTAAATAGTACTTATTTCCCATTTTTATATGAACAATCAACAGCTAAACAATTCTTAAGTACTTTATTCATGGGCAAACCAGCTTGACAAAATAGGCTGTTTATAGGAGAGGTTCAAAGAGATAAAGGCAGTCTGGGTATCTTAGTCCCTTTGGGCTGCTATAACAGTTTAACATAGACTGGGTGGTTTATAAGCAACAGAAGCCTGTTGCTCAGAATTCTGAAAGCTGGGAAGTCCAAGATCGAGGAGCGGGCAGATTTGGCATCTGGTGAGGTCCAGTTTCCTGGTTCATAGACCTCACATGGCAGAAGGAGCGAGGAGGCTTTCTGAGCCCCTTTGAGAAGGGCACCAATCTCATTCATGAGGGCTCCACTCACATGACCTAATCAAGTAGGCTGATAATTATAATTATCTGTTTATAGGCATTCCACATACCTTTATCTGTGTTGTTTTTTCCTGAGTGTTCATTGCTTTTTTTAATCTTCTGTTTTAGAATAGCTCTTTTGTTTTGATTTATGCAAAAGATAGTATTTATTTATTAAGAACCTATTATGTGACTATACTCTGCCAAACATAAGCCTACATATAATCTTCAAGAATCCTGTACTCTACTAGGAGAGATAGTCAAGGAAACCAACAATTAAAAAGTTTTAAAGATTTTATTTCTTTATTTGAGGGAGAGATAATGAGCCGGGGCGGGGGCGGGGGGGGGGAGGGGGCAGTGGGAGGGGGGTAGAGAGAGGAAGAAGCAGACTCCCTGCTGAGCCAGAAGCCTGATGAGGGGGTGGGGGGAAGAGGGGGCTCAATCCCAGGACCTTGAGATCATGACCTGAGTCGAAAGCAGACACTTACTTATCCCCTACCTTTTTGAAATAGGACTGATCCCAAGTTGCTTGGTACCTCATTGGGGTCAGAGAGGGAGGACAAGTAAGGTATGCAAAGAAATACCATAGATTGTTTAGAAACAAATACCAAATGCAGGTGGGTTGTTTAAAACAGTTGTTCAAAGACAGTACAGGCAGGATCAATTCCAACTGAGGTGATTAGGAAATGCTTCAAGGGCGCAAAGCTAAGGAAGAGTTTTTCCTGTGAAGAAAATCTTCATAGCCACTACTTTGAGGCTGTCCAAATATCCTAAATTCATTCTACATTAAAATTATGCAGTATCTCAAAAAAAGAAATAATTAAAAATGGAATTTATTATCAATGAGGAAAAAAAGAAAAAGTTCTGAAATTTATGAAGGGAATTACTCCATAATGAAATATAAAATTCACAGCACTTCCAAAAAGGCCATTTCTTTTTTTTTTTAATTTTTTTTATTATGTTATGTTAATCACCATACATTATATCATTAGTTTTTGATGTAGTGTTCCATGATTCATTGTTTGCATATACCACTCAGTGCTCCTTGCAGAACGTGCCCTCCTTAATACCCATCACCAGGCTAACCCATCCCCCCACCCCCCTCCTCTCTAGAACCCTCAGTTTGTTTTTGAGAGTCCATAGTCTCTCATGATTCGTCTCCCCCTCTGATTTCCCCCCCTTCATTCTTCCCCTCCTGCTATCTTCTTCTTCTTCTTCTTCTTCTTTTTTTTTTTTAACATATAAGGTATTATTTGTTTCAGAGGTACAGGTCTGTGATTCAACAGTCTTACACAATTCACAGCCAAAAAGGCCATTTCATTTTGCACATTATAAACATTCTCTATTTTACCCCCAAATCACTTTTCCTGTGTTGTTTCCCAGTGTTTCTTTCATTTATTCTTGATTATATTCCCTGTCTCTTTCTGAAAGTTTGTTGTCCCAAATGTCATCTCAATAAGCTGCCAAATACCAGGAATTTTGCCATGAAATTCAAAGTGTTTCCATGTTTTATGCAATTGGGAATCTCATTCAGTCAACTACTACATTCGAAGAGACTAGTGACATAGAGAGGAATGATAACTGAGACAGACTGAAACAGAAAATACAAACAAAAACTCAACCTCATCAGATTTCTTCTACTGACATTGCATTTTGACTAGTACAGACTTCTTTAAAAAAGGGTATAGTTGATTACAAATTAAAGATCACTGTGTGATCTTCTAACATGGTCTTTAAACTTTGGCTAGATGTGATTGCCAAGGAAAAGAACAATCTTTGATTGAAAAATGTTGTTTTTTAAGCCTTTGAATGAGGTGGTAAATACCACTAACTGATGCTTTTAGCCTAGAAACATCTGTATGGTGGATGTGTTCCGATAGGCAGATTAACAGAAGGAAATGTAAACATATCTTTATTTCAACTACAAAGACCCCTTTGTTTTTCTGGAACCAAAAGTTTATGTAAACTTCTTAAAGTCAATCTGTATTGATCTGGTTCATGGTCAGCAAGAAAAACAAAACAAAACAAAACAAAACTACCAGCTAAAAACAATCCAGTCTAAATTGGGGGTTGGAAGGAGAGTTATCTAAATTGAAACTAAATACAAATAAATTAGGTTTTGAAATAACTATAGAAACCTTATACAGAGTCATGGAAATCCATTTTGTTCGAAATATTGTACATAACTTAGAAGATTAATAAAAACAGATAAGAGGTCAAATATAATTCTCACAATAAAGATTACAACATATAACATTTTATGTAATCCCTCCCACCAAATTATAAATTTAAAAGCTTCAAGGTCATTAGTCAAACATTTTACAACTTGCTGATCACTGGGAGGTTTAAGCTATTAGATATTTTCCTTCCTCTAACTGATTTCTCTTAGTAAATAACTTTGGTCTGAAAAAGATGATTAAGAGGATATGAACTTAAACATTAAGTTAAATATAAGCAAAGGGCATTATTGTAAATTCCAAAAACTAGTCAATTCTGCTTTACAGTTTCCAAGGGTCTCTAAACATGACTACTGACTGAGTTTCTCAAGATTGTTCTTAAGAAACAAGCAAAACCTCAAAATCTTCCAGCCTTCATCTTAAAAGTGAAATAACAATGTAGTTGATTAGATTGCATCTGAATACTCCCATTCTGGGCCCACTGACATGCAGAGTGTTGACGCAGGAGGATTAATGAAAGCACCAAGAATACTAAAATGGGGAAAGCATTGTAGGATTTGCTTGATTTTTCCTGTAGGATTTTGCAGATCATTGAGATGACATTTGGGACAACAAACTTTCAGAAAGTTATTCTCTGTTACTTCTGAACTCTCCATAAATCCCTTTGCTTCTCAGTATCTCTTTGGTAGTATACACTGAATACATGTGACTATACACTCAAGGATGCTGATAAGATTAATTGGGAAGTAGGAGTCTCTATATCTGACACATTGTGTACAAGGCACCCAAAGTATGCACAATCCAGTTTGAACCCCGGATGAAGTGGACACAAACCTTCATTTAAATTAGTGCCTAGAACCAGATGAATTCACTGTGAAATTTTCTTTCCTTTAACACTAACAAAATTTTCTACCTATGATTGTATACTAACAAAACTTTCCTTGCAGCTTTTTGTCTATTTCTTTTCTGATTTCTACCTTGATGTTCTTTCTTATTCTGGATCCTAAACATCTTTCAAACTCCAGTGCTTGACTAATTTCTCATCTCTACACTCTTCGATTTGCAATAAATTTGAAAATAGGAAAATGGATACGTTCCCAATAAAATATAAATTCTAAATGTTGACCCAAGAATAGAAATTTTAAACATATCAATAATCATGGAGTCTCACTATTTGAAAAGGCAGAGGATCAGATACAGATGTAACTTTAAAGGAGCATACAATTCTTTGGCAGGTGCAGAATCTTCTATCTTCTATCCTAAATTAGAATGCCTGGCTCTATGAATATTGTCTGTTGTTCTTATTGTTGCTATTATAATGGTTAACATATATGTTCAAATCAGAATGTATTTCATAGTTGACTGTATGTATGTGTGTATATATATGTATATATATATATAGAAAGAGAGATGGTTCTCAAATCAGAATTTTCTTCCGATTAGGCCACTGAAACAATACTTGTCCAAGTCACCAGCAATCTATTCTATGTATTTAATATTCAAATATTCAATTTTCTATTATCATCTTATTTGACTTCTCAGTAACATTAGACAAAGTTGACTGCTCCTTTTTCCTTTCCTTTTTCTGGAAACACTCTCTTCGCTTGGCTTTAATCACACTAAACATGTTAATTTCCCTCCTATCCCACTGGTCACTACATGTTTACCCATGCTAATGGCCTATTATCCTTTGTCCTGACTCCCAATGTTGGAGTGCTTCAAGACTCAGGAATTAAGTCCTAATATATAGCAATGTACTCTTTCCTAGGTGGGCTCATGAAGAAATCAATTTAAAATAAATTATTGGTGGGGCACAGGGTGGCTCAATCGTTTAAGCATCCAAATCTTGATTTCAGCTCAGGTCATGATCTCAGGGTTGTAAGATGGAGCCCCATGATAGGCTCCATGCTGAGCACAGAGTCTGCTTAAGATTCTCTCTCTCCCTCTCCCTCTCCCTCCCCCTGCTTGCACTCACTCTCTCTAATTAATTAATTAATTACTGGCCTAGCACTTGTAAACATCTGATACATGTGCATGTATTATTTTCTATTTCTCACCACTTGAATGTAACCTGCACAATAGTAGAAATTTCTCTATCTTATCTACTATTTTATTGCCCAGAACTGTGACTAATAAAAAGTATGGGTTCAGGGACACCTGGGTGGCTCAGTCAGTTAAGCGTCTGCCTTCCGCTCAAGTCATGATCCCAGTGTCCCGGGATCGAGTCCCGCATCGGGCTCCCTGCTCCGCAGGGAGCCTGCTTCTCCCTCTGCCTCTGCCTCTCTCTGTGTCTCTCATGAATAAATAAATAAAATCTTTAAAAAAAAAATATGGGTTCAGTAAATATTTGTTGGAATATATTAATGAATGAATAGACATCAGTCATAGTTTGAAATAAAAATAGAGAAATATGCAATTAATAATAACAACAACAAATATATGAAGTACCAAAGAATAAATTTAACAACGATGGTACAAAACCTCTAAGAAGAAAATTATGAAACTTAGTTAAGAAACAAAAAACTTGAGTGAATGGAGAGACATACTATGCTCTTGAATGGGAAGACTTTCATACTATAAAAATTAGTGTATGGGGGTGCCTGGGTGGCTCAATCGGTTGAACGTCCAAATCTAGATTTCAGCTCAGGTCATAATCCCAAGGTCCTGGAATGGAGCCCTCCCTTGGGCTCCCTGCTCAGCGGGGAGTCTGCTTTTCCTTCTCCCTCTGCCCCTCTCCCCAACTTGTGGATGCTCTCTCGCTCTCTCTCTCTTAAATAAATAAATAAGTAAATAAAATCTTTAAACAACAAAAAACTTAATATTATAAATTTTATATATTACTATCATAATTACAACAGGATTTGTTGTTGGTTTGCTTTTTGAACATAACTAAATTGTACAAAAGTTCAAATGGAAGAAAAAATGTATGAAATTTGCCAAGGAAATCTTAGAAAAGAATAATAAGAGGGGGAGTTAATATTTGATTAAGACAACATTCCAATCAGTAGTGAAAAAATGGATTATCTAAAAAATGTGGTTGTGATACCTATTATTCATTAAAAGAAATGGCGCTCTTACTCCTAGATATTCACCTAAGAGAGTGAAAACGTATTTCCACACAAAGCTCTGTATGCAAATATTTCTTACAATATTTTGTTTTTATAGTTGCCAAAAACTGGGGAACTACTCAATGTCCTTCAACTGGTGAATGGATAAACAAATCAGATACTTCTGCACAATGAAAAACTACTCAGCAATTTAAAGGAACAAATTATTGATATACACAAAACAATGTGGACCAGTCTCAAAAGAATTACGCTAAGTGAAAGAAACCAGACTCAAAAGGCAATGCAAAAGGCAAGGTATCATCCCATTTGAATGACTTTCTGAAAAAGGTAAAGCTATAGGGACAGATAGCAGATCAGTTGTGTGTGTCAAGGGCTGAGAATGTAAGGGAGGGAATTAACCACGAGGATCATGAGGGAACTTTTTGAGATGAGCTAAATATTCTTTTTTTTTTTTTGGTGGTAGTCCTGACATAGTGTACATTTGTCAAACTCATCATACTGTAAATTTTATTGTATATAAATTATATCTCACTAAACTTAAGTTGAAAAAAGAAGATAAAGTTAGCTCTCTACCTCAAACCACGAACAGCATAAATTTTACATGTATTACAAATATAAATATAGGTAGGAAGCCCTAATGAGAGAGCCTGACTCAGAGAAAACATTTGTTGCTGGCACCTTTCCTGCAAACTAATGCTAAGGTAGAAGTTAGTGTTCACTTGCACCCAACTCCAGAGCAACATTTTCTGGGCTCTGTAGACATCTTTAACAATCTGCAAGTGTAAAAAATGCACCTACACTTTAAGGAAACCTTCAAAACTATTCCATTAGTGATGGACTCCTGAGAGCCTTAAATGTTGCCTTCTGGCTATGAAATATAATTAATACATGTCCATTATGGAAAATTTAGAAAACACAGAAAAGCCAAAAATAGAATATCAATCACTTATAGTTCAATCATTACATTCTCTCTCTTTTAAAATGTAGAGAGTATAGGGCACCTGGGCGGCTCAGTCAGTTAAGCATCTGCCTTTAGCTCAGGTCATGATCTCAAGGCCCTGGGATTGAACCCCGCATCGGGCTCTCTGCTCAGTGGGGAGCCTGCGTCTCCCTCTGCCTGCAGCTCCCCCTGCTTGTGCTCTCTCTTTTTCTTTCTCTCTCTCTCTCTCTGACAAATAAATAAATAAATAAAATCTTAAAAAAAAATGTAGAGAGTAAATAATGAAACTCTTCCTCTCCCCTTGGTCCAAATCCATGCCCTAGAGGTAGCTAGAGACTTTTCTGCTCGTCCATACCCTCAGTTATATAGTATAAATGATTTTCTCTGTATCTTTTTTGGTACCTTTTCCTCTGCATTTATTAACATATGCATTCATATAAACATTGACACTGTTTTAGATTGGGCTCTCTGAAGACAGGGTGTTGCAAGCCAAACGTCCTTTGGGGTGAGCTCTTGAGAGATACCCGTCTGAGATACACTCCTGAGGAAGCGAGGGAGGCAGCCGTGTGCAGGGGGACAAGCTGACCAAAACGAAGTTGCAATTAAGGCCTCATCAAACTCATGGGAAAATTCTTGTGCTCCAAGGAAACTTTCAGAGTTGGCTAAAATTGGGGCAAGGGAGAATTTGTATCCTTATATCAGCCAAACCCTGGGAGGACATGCAAACATGGGTGAGGTAGTTTCCAGGTAAGGACAAAACTTGGAACCGTCATCAATTGATAAGCACAGCAAATCATTTACACTTTGTAATCAAGGGAATGGGATTAAAAGAAAGGACAAGGGAGAATATTTTACTTTATTCCCATCTTTATTGTTCTAATGATTAAATCTAGAGGTTTCCGTTGTAATTTAAATCACTGAGAAAATATTTTGTGAAACATTGTAGGGAATGACTCCTGTTGACATATAGTAAGAAACGTAGGCACCATTCCCAATCTTTTAATTCCTTTAACCTGCTTTAAAAAGGAACTTTTTAAAAGTTTTGTGTTAAACCACTCAAAAAGTGTAGTCATCATGCTTCCCAAATCACTTTTAATTTTATGCTGGCAGAGAATGTGATCAATAAATTATTGTTGTTTGTGAAACATTTACTTTCATAGTTCTAACATATTTTAACTCCTAGGGTTACTAGAATGCAGGTTGTTTTTTTTTTTTTCACATTATTTGACAGCTGAAATTAAACAAATCCTATTCAACTACAAAGCTAAGGGAAGGTTTACTATGTGTGTCATTAGCACCATCCATATAAGGTAACAGAAAATATGAGGTGTGGATTTTTAAAATATGATAAAATGAGAATACTGTTAGATGCATGGGAAGGTGTGACTTCAGGCCTGGCATTTTCTTATTAAAATAAAAGTGCCTCTGTTTTAGTTTACTAAAATAATCAGGATTATATGTTTTGAGTTGACATATTTCAAATTATTTTATCAAGTCAAAAATATATACCTTCGTTAAAATATGTTTTAACTATCATATCATTTTAATGCAATATATGGCAAAGATTGCTCTGTAATGGGCTGCTAAACATTTTTATGTTCAAGAATATCATGGTTAGGATGAAGAAACATAATTTATTTGGTTATATTTTTTAGCCCTTACTTAATGCTTTTGCAACATACTTTTTATGCTTGAATAGAAGACTTTTAGGAAAGTATAAAAGCACATAAAAATTGCCCAAAATATTTAAGATTTAAGCATGAAAGTACAGATACATACACAGAGACCATGTATATGTATATATACTTATGTGTACATAAATTTTAATGAGCACATGTTGTTCATAATCATAATACTTATGTATTATCACGCTGGGGCAGCTTGTAATCTTGAGATTGCCTTTTTCCTACTTTGCATTTATACAACTTCTCTCATTCAGAGATATTCTAGGAATACTACACGAAGAATAAGGGCTTGCACAGCCCACCTGCAGCCAGAAAGAGAATGGAGGGTCTTCATTATTTTTTTAAAACGTACAAACTAATGTCTCCAGGATGTGTTGAATGCCAGCTGAGTTGTATAATTCCTAAGGCATATTATTTTCATCTCTAATCCTATTTATGCCATAGTAGTTATTGTAATTTCATAACTTAATTAAATACATGAAATAATTAAATACAAGTACATAAAAAAAGTTCTTAAAATCAAAATGATGAATGTATTAAACTGATAAAGACAAATGGCTTTTTACAAAAAGTAATTGCTGTGCATTTAAGTGTGGGTGAGACAAATACAAAACATTAGAAACAAAATTTGTAAGAATCTAGAATAGAAATTTATTTGTACTTCTTTGGACGCTCAGTCGGTCGGTTAAGCGTCTGCCCTCCGCTCAGGTCCTGATCTCAGAGTCCTGAGATCGAGACCCGCATCAGGCTCCCTGCTCAGCGGGGAGTCTGTTTCTCCCTCTGCCTCTGCCTGCTGCTCCCCCTGCTTGTGCTCGCTCTCTCTCTCTGTCAAATAAATAAATAAAATCTCTTAAAAAGAAGAAATTTATTTATATTTCTTTACATATGTTTTTGTGCTGCTTAAAGATACTGAAACTCAAAATTGTGCAGGATACAGTATAGATTAGAGGAATTTATGCATATATGTCTGTAACTTTAGTCATAATTCTTCTAAAGGATTTTCTTTTAAGTGACCAATTCCTGGCCCAATTTAATTGGGTTTCATAAAACGGCTTCTACTGTAGTCAGATGCTCAGGCATTAGAATCAGACTGTCTGGGTCTCAGTACAAGCTCCAACATTTAATACCTGTGGAGCTTGAGCAAGCTATTTAACCTTTTGAGTCTTAGTATATTCATCTGTTAAAAGAATAATAGTTGGGTCAACCTTACAAAGTTGGATAAGAATCAACTGGATCCTCGCTGAGCAAACGGTGACCACAGTGCCCACAATTAGTAAGTACTTGATAAATGCTGGCTGTTATGTAGTGGGATGTGCAGAAGACTGCAGATCTGTATTCACTACTGTCCAACCATTTACAGTTTTTCCTCACAACTTTCAGATAGTTTTCTTTCTAAATTAAAGGACTACACGTAAAAAGCAAATTTAATATAATCTTGGTGTTATTAGTATTCAGACTATGGGATGTTGAAGCACCAAGCTTTTAAAATTAAGAGCAGAAAAAATTAAATTAAGAGCAGAAAATACAAAAAGTATAATCTGCGAATAAAACCTATTCTAAATATGTTCTGCATTTCTGCATCAGAATTCCTAGTTCTGTGGAAAAGTTATAAGATACGTATCACTGATTGTTTATATGAACTGATGGTAAAATGAAGCTGAGGTTAGGAAAAATTGTAAAATCCACCTTCATTATGACTACCTCTGATGTAAACAAAATCGCAAGGGTTACTGAAGTCACAAAACTATGCCCTGTATCCTTTATCCTTTTTAACTTAAATATACTTTAATATACAGATGCTTTATGCTTTCAGAAACAATATGAGATGCTAAGCCCTAAGTTATACGGTATGTGATTTATTTCGGAGAACAAGTTTTGAAAAGTATAAGCCATTTTTAGTCACCCAGTGTACCCATTTACAAAATGGTACCTATTTATAAAATGTATTGTTCACTATAACCACCTCCTTTTTTTTTAAAAGTGTGGGATATCCAATCCAATGTCAAATGTCCATGAGTGATGCCTTTTTCTAGATTGACCAATAATAGTGTTTATGTGATTCAGGTCACAATTCTTGATGCCTGTAGTCTTGTTTTTAGATATAGTCAAGGGAGGATTTTTATACGTGTGCATCAAAAGAAAAATTGAGTCCTAGAAATTAGCAGAGTTTCTTGAATTTTAAACATAGTCTTTCCATTGTATATTATTTTAAATGATTTTTAACTTTTATAGTAAAAAGAAGTCTGTAATGCCAAAACTGTTATTAAATTTGTGCCTTTTGGGATCCAGAAGACAAATGTCATCTCTCTTGTATTTGGAAATGTAATTTGTTCTTATTAGTCTTTACTCAGTATATGCTAAGGCATTTATTCCTGTTGACATCATCCGGCTGTATGTGATAAGAAACTAGTATATTTCTTATGTCAAATAGATAATCCTAAATTTAGGCCGCCTATGGATTCTTAGGAATAAAAGTCCTAAAGCCAGTTAGCCCATTTAGAAAAATGTCCTGACAGCACTGATTCTAACATTTTAGTTTAATACTAAAATGACATAAAAGAATAAATCTTTTATAATAGCTTTGTTAAAAAAAAAAAGCCAAATTTACTGTAGCTGATCTGAATTTTTTCACATTGCACAATGTTGATTAAATACTACAAACTTCAATAAATAATGCTTTCCATTTCTGGAATTATATCAAAAAATTATGTTTCTGGAATTTATCAAGCAATTGCAAAAATATAGCATTTTTATCCTCTTTATTCTCTCTTCTCCAAGCACAACAGAGACACAGAAGAAAGATAGTTTGGTAATGACAAATTATTTTCTCTAAGTAAACATCAAGATTATACAACTCAGTAGATTCATTTTCTTGGCAAAAATTAATAATAACTATGATAATAACCTTGAAAAATAGCATACAACCTTTTTTTCTCTATGTGCTCTATTAAACTGGGAAAATACAAAGATATCCTCATCCATCATTTCTGATTACATTATTTGAAAGGCTGGTTTAAAGAAGGGAAAAATTGAGAAAGGAACTTTGCTTATTATTCCTTTAGAAACGGTATAGATTAATCTTTAAACAACTATTCTATAAGACTTTGAGACATAAAGCTATTTCAAAAATTTTTTTAAGCTTAGTTAAGAAATTCTTTTCCAGAAATACCCACTTTGTGAATACATGTACTCCATCCTAAATCACTGTAAACTTCACAAATGGTGCAGGCTGCATTTCCCTCCCATGATGTCACAGAAAGCTTGCTGTACCTTGTCAAATTGGGTTTGGAAGCTAGGCTTCAGATCCCGTTACCACTACCGTTATCGTATCTTATAGTTGAACAGTGCTTTCTAGGTTTTTTTTTTTTTTTTTAAGATTTATTTATTTATTTTAGAGAGGGTGCACCCAAGCGGGGTGGGGAGGGGCAGAGGGAGAAGGAGAGAGAGAGAATCTCAAGCAGACTCCCTGCTGAGTGTGGATCCCGACAGGGGGCTCGAGCCAGGCTTGATCCCATGACCTGAGCAGAAATCAAGAATCGGAGGCTCAAACGACTGAGCCACCCAGGCGCCTGTGCAGTGCTTTCTAGTTTTAAAAGTACTATACTTTGAGTGAACATATGCCTCTGTGTGCCAAGACAGTCCTGGTTCATGCCTATTGCCCCAGGATATTCATCAGTACACCCCTCCTTCAGTCTCAAAGTGTCCTAGTTTAGATGATATAATAGTATAGCCATCCTAATTTTAACCAGCATTGTTTGGCCTTTCTATGAAAGCATTTTTTTTAAAGATTTTATTTATTTATTTATTTGACAGAGAGAGACACAGCGAGAGAGGGAACACAAGCAGGGCGAGTGGGAGAGGGAGAAGCAGGCTTCCCGCTGAGCAGGGAACCCAATGTGGGGCTCGATCCCAGGACCCTGGGATCATGACCAGAGCCGAAGGCAGACGCTTAACGACTGAGCCACCCAGGCGCCCCTATGAAAGCATTTTTTTAAGGATTTATTTATTCATTTATTGAGAGAGAGAGAGAGAGAGAGAGAGAGGGGGGGGGGGGGGGGGGGGGAGGAAGAGGGAGAGAAGCAGACTCCCAGCTGAGCTGGGAGCCCGTCTCGGGGCTCAATCCCAGGACCCTGAGATCATGACCTGAGCTGAAACCAAGGGTCAGGGACACTTAACCCACTGAGCCACACAGGTGCCCCTATGAAAGCATTCTTATGTAACAGATGAGAAAACTGAAGTCTTAAAAGGTGACTCACTCTCAAGTGACTAACTGAACCTAAACGAGGTCTTTAACTCCTTTTCAAGACTCTATTTGCTGCATAGGAAGTACACAGAGCCTAGTCCTGGGTTCTTCAGGAACTGCCTGAACTCAGTCAGGGATGCTGCTCTCCTGATGACTTGTAGTGTGTTCAAAATACATTTATTCTTTGTGGAGTATGGATTAGAGAATGTCTCGGGATTCTAATCTGTTCTTAGTTGTTGGTGTGTGTGTGTGTGTGATTGGTAGCATTCTTAAGGGCCAAAGGGAATCTGCTAACAGCCCACACTGCCCACACTTCTAATGGGGACCACACCTGAAATAATTCCACATGACCTCCTAATTTCATGGTGCCTCAGGACAGACCCCAGAACTCCTACGCAGCTGCTCCAACCACTGAACTCCTTTAAGTGCCTGATTTCTGGATCCAGCCAATGGGAACTGTATTAATCTTGTCTGTACTTCCAGCTGATGACATGTATTGTCACACCAGAAAATTTCAAGTACAGAGCAAGGTCACAGAATAGTTTTCTGCACAATTTATCCAGTGAAAGCTTTGTAAGTACAGAATCTTGCCCCCCTCCGAAGAGGAAAAGACAGATTTGTGTCTTAGAAATTTGAGTGTTCACTAACATGGTTTAAACAATTTCAAGATAAAAGCAAATGGTAAGCAATGATTCAATTATTTTGAATTTGCCTAAGACGGCATATTTTTAGAAATTTACTAAATTTTAGCATTGATGTGATTTCATAATTAAAAATTTCAAAAGTAATACCACAGCTTAAAGGAAGAAAGAGTACAAAAATAATTTATTATGAAACAAGTAGATGCATTTAAAAAGAAAAAAGCATTTAATTACATCTTAGTATATTTGCAGTGATTCATGATGGCTATTTACATCAAATGATTTTTTAAATATTAAATATTAAATCCATTTAAATGCAATAAGTTGTATGGAGGATTTTCATCTTTATTTCAGAGTCATGCTACTTTAAAATTCGTCATTAGAGTTAATAAGAAATTATATTGGAACTACTCTGTCCATTTAAATGAAGCATAAATCAATTATTGAAGCAAGGAATTTTTTCATCATTGTATGATTATTGGAATAAATTTAGTTCTTCAATGCTGCCTAATGATATCTTCAATAACAAAAATTGCATAGAATTAATTTTTACTAGGAACTCTTTAAATGTGCTTATAATGTCTTTTTTTCAGGCAAAAATATTTTAGAAAATTCTCATGCAGTATCTAAATGCTCTAAATGTCAGATTCAGTTATCCTCAATACCCTGGAAACCAAAATTAGATTCGGAATCAATATACTGTACCATCCATTTAACATCTAGTACACCAAACACTAACAACATTTATGAAAGAGTAACAGACTCAAAAAGGTTAAGTTAGTAAAAGCAATCAATATAACAAAGCAGTATTATAGAAAGGGGAATTTCTTCCTCAGATGTGACCTGCAGAAGCTAGTTTGCTTTTGGAAGAACATCCTTTGGAATTTCTTTTGGAATTTACGTGACAGTCTCTTTATAAAGCCAGGCATGAGGTCTGTGGACCCTGCACTTTGAACTTCTCACCTTGTGTGGAGACTAAAATAGGGAAAAGTCTGAAATAATTGTTTGGCTCTCTTGCTGATTGCATCCTGGTGTGAGTTTTTAGAATTATATTACTGTTGTTGTTGTTGTTGTTGTTATAAAGTGCATACTATGTGCCAGGAATTTGGGAAGTACTTCATACACATTATTTCATTCAGTCCTCATAATACTCGTCCTCATTTTCCTAATAAGGAAGTAGATACCAAAGGGATGACCTGGCTAAGGTTACACTACTGGGAGGTGACCGAGTTGGAACCCCCACTCAGTCTAATGGCAAAGACCGTCCTGCTAACTCTGTACAAGTGTGCCTTAGTGTGATCTGCAACATTCCCAGGGACTCAAGAGTCTTTGAGTCAATAAGAAAATAAAATGAAGTGATGATATTTGTCATTACCCCCACCGCACACACACACTCTTCAGATAAATCAATAGAAGTGTTACCCTAAAACGTTTTGAACGTCAATCTACACATATAGATTTAAAAATACACAGAGACAAAAAATGATAGTTTATCAAATGTCTTCACATGCTCTGTGACCTCTAGGACAGGCAGTGCCAGGTAATACAAACATTGCTGGTAGAGCTGACCATCAGAAGGTGACTAACCCACTGCACTTCAGGCAGATCTGTATTCCGTCCCTCTGAGATTGAAGTAATCCCAGCCAATGTTGTTGGTACCTTGATATAGCTAATCACTTCTGAAGCAAGGTACTGAGAGTCACTGATATGCTTATGTTTGAAAATGATAGAGAAAGAGAGAGACATGGGTGGGTGGGTGGGTAGATGGATAGATGGATGGACATTAGATAGATAGATAGATAGATAGATAGATAGATAGATAGTCAAAAGTTCATAAATAGCAGATGTAAAACCAATGAAATACTGAAGTTGTGATTAGTAAAGGTTTATTATTATTATTATTGCAAAACTGGAGCACTCAAACCAAAATATGGAAGGAGGCCCAGGGGTATATTGTTACAAAGCCACTCATAGCGAGGAACCAATAACTGCATATTCTTTACAGTGATTGGTCATTATATCAGAATTTTCTTAAATAGTAGCGAATTCATTAGTGGTTACCTCATATCAACCTTGGGAAACAGCTTAAGTTTTGCTTATGATTTTCAGAAGCATAAGCAAGAAATGACTCAGGTGAAGTTAGTCTTGCAAAATAAGCTAAATCAAGCTTTGTTTGTATGATTAAACTGGTTTTGTTTGTTCAATGAATTTTCAAGGGTGGTCTCAATTTCTTCTGAATTTAACGATAGATCAATTGATCAACTGATCAATAGATAGATGATAGTTTAATTTACTACTTAAAAATACAACTTCCATGCAGATATGCTTTCTTGAATGTGAGAAAACGGGTGGAGTTACACCTAAGCTTTGGGGAATTTGCTTACTGGGAGTACATCACTAATATTTAGGTTGTCTTATGTGTGTTTTGTGCTTCAGGAGAAAGGTTTACCACAGCTGCTCAAAGAAAATAGACCCAGAATAAGAAATTTTCCATTTGGATTTGGGGAACCAGCAAATTCACTGAGGTATGATCAAGAACAAACCAATCAAAATAAGGGATGAAGGTAGGACATATTATATGTATATTTATTCATTATCTTATTCATTATGTTATAGTCTAGAGATGTCATGATTTAGATTTCAAATTACTCCTTTATTGACTTCTACCTGGAAAGATGAAGAAATCCAATTTATGAATACATGATAATCTATATGAATATATTTATAGTGATGGAAATAAGTCTGGATAACCTCAGAGAATTGTGTATATAACATAGGATTAAATTAATCTTTTTTTCCTTATTTTGCTAACAACTGTTAGGTATATGATTACACATTCACTAACAAAATTCTATAGAGATGTGTTTAAATATAGTAGCACTTAATGACTATTTTCTAGCTGTATCACACATTACTCAGTTCTCAATGTATTACATGAACAAAAATGAATTTTAAAATGAAGCTAAGAGGGCGCCTGGGTGGCTCAGTTGGTTAAGCGACTGCCTTCGGCTCAGGTCATGATCCTGGAGTCCCGGGATCGAGTCCCGCATCAGGCTCCCCGTTCAGCAGGGCGTCTGCTTCTCCCTCTGACCCTCCCCCCTCTCATGTGCTCTCTCTCTCTCTCATTCTCTCTCTCAAATAAATAAATAAAATCTTTAAAAATAATAATAATAAATAAATAAATAAAATGAAGCTAAGAGGACACAAAAATACCAATGTAAACATTTGTTGCCATACTCATTTTTCCACTTTGAATCTGGCAAAGCAAGCCAATCCCAGTATCCTGAGACAAGAAATTAGACATCTGGACACTGGGGCAGCATCAGAAGGTCTGAATCAAACCAAGCCTGGCTCAGCCACTCATTAACTGGGTGGCCTTTAGCAATACTCTTGATTTTTCTGGGTCTCAGATTTATCATCTGTGCAACAAAGGGGTTTAACGAATATACTTGCAGTTCTAAAATGATCCATAAGGACTTTAAATTTTAATTGAATATTGAAAAACTATTCAGGAAATATTTGAACGATTATTTCTAAAACTATATTTGATAGTTTCCTTCTCTTCCATTTTTTCACCTGAGACCAAATTCTTTCCTCTTGATAAAGACCACAGAAAACACTATATTGAATAATGTGGGTGTATTTATGCAACACAAGTAATTCAGCAAAGGAAGTCATCATCATCATGAGCATTGCATAGAGAAAAAAACTGCGCCTTGGCACCATTGGCATTCCTGGCATGAAGCAGTTTTGTAGATACAGGATGAGAATTAAGATTTTAGTGCCTTCCCCATTTAAGCCCTGTGAAAACATGCTATCTTTCCGCTGGTTATTCATGTCTGTCTCGCTTACTAGATCGTGAACCCTGGAAGGCTCATTTTTGTTTCATCTGACATTTATATCAATGCCTGAGGCATCATAATTATTATGACTACAGCTTGTTGAACTTGGATATTGTTTGCAATATAAGGAAATATCAGCAGTGACCTGTGATCTGCAGACCTCTCCTGTCTTAAGTTCAATGCTGCTCAGCAGTTGTGTACTGATGACTTTGGGTGGGCAATAAGGCGGCCAATAGGGAAAATGGTGGAGGAGGAAGCTCAAAATTGGAAAGTGTTGTGCTCTTATAATCTCTCATAGTGACTAATCTCTTTCCTTAATTCACTGAGTTGGCAAGTATCTTATGGCAAGTGGCCATTAAGTCAAACTTCTACCAATACAGGAGTCCCTTCTCTTGTTTTCCTGACAATTTCTTTTCAACAAAGAGAGCATAATACCTCAAGTGGCAACAAATTGTTAAAGTTCTTGGGGTTTTTCAGAAGTTTCTCCTTACAGTGAGCTTACTCGCTGTCCTGGTTCTGCTGTCTACACTTTGTTTTTTCTGCGTGCCATTGTCTGTATGAAATGGATAATGAACATTGATTGGCTTCTATCCCAGGCTTTGGGAACCCTGCTAGTTTTGGGTAGAGCATTAGGAATGGTGGGAGATGGGGGAGTAGAGCTATTGGGAATTTATAAATGTATATATCACCAACATTAAAAGGCAGATTTTTAAAATTCACTATGATATAGTAGAATAACTATGAATACTGATTCAGAAGCCCTTCATTAAGAACTGTCATCTCCTCCCAAGTGTAAGGGAAGTCAGCTGGACTTAGATTCAGAATTATGATCCCATTGCTTACTGACTAGGTTATTGTTGGCACTTAAACTATCTGAACTTAATAAACTAATGTATATGAAAATGTGCAGTGTATAATGTCTGGCACAGTATAGGTCTCCTTCTTTCCCAATTGTAGGATTGTCACTTTTAACATCTTCCCAGAAACCTTTCCAAACTTATAACATCAGCCGTTAAGCATTACGAAACTAAAACCAAATAAAACCATATAAAACAAATCTCTAAAACTTTCATACAGATTTTTAAAGTGCTGTTTGTTCCAACCAAGCACAGGTAGATAAGAGTATTTGTTATCTATGGATTATATCATAACATAAATGTAAGCATAAAATTTTTTTCTTTGATGAGACCTTGTATTCACTTCTAACACTCTTAGAATTGTTGTCTTCTATGAATATTACCCATTGTTTATCTAAACTCTGTTAGATTTTGTATCTTTCCATACTTTAATAACTCTGGTAGAAAGCACATTTGTGAGGTTTGCCACTTACCAATTTGTCATACTTGTATTTATCTGGTCTAACTTTAATCTCTTAAATTCTCAACTGCTTTCT
Source organism: Phoca vitulina (assembly GCF_004348235.1). Lineage (NCBI taxonomy): Eukaryota > Metazoa > Chordata > Mammalia > Carnivora > Phocidae > Phoca > Phoca vitulina. The sequence goes on along the minus strand of NW_022589723.1, from coordinate 6,403,142 downwards.
TCTAATTCTGTTAGTTTTTGTCCATATTATCAAAGCTAGTTATACTTACAGATAATCTCTGCTACTAACACTAACCAAAAGATTAGCCTGGTAAGATTCATTCTGATAAAAATAATAATTTTATTAATAACAATAAGTAATAACGCACAAATATGCTTTGAAAAAACTTTAAGTATGACAGACTATGATGTTTTCACACTTGTGGCTTAATTACTGGGCATAGTGGAGACAGGACATTGTGGCACACTTAACATTTCAGTTATCTGAGGATTAAACAATTTGTGTGGACAATCACCTTCGAAAGGGACACTGCTGGTAAGAAAAGGATTTGTGTACCAGGCCATTTCACTATAAATCATAGGATACTAGTCAATTTCTTGGTTATGATCATTGAGAAAAATAGTACCTTACCAACAGTGAAACTCAAATATTAGCATCTAAGTATTTTGAGAGAGGTCTCCCAAGAACATAGTAAACATAAAGCTAGACACACAATAGTCACAGAAATGTGACATCCTTTTTCTATCATCCTCTTACTCATTGTGATTGTAATTAGTTATTTATTATTCAACCTCACCTATGCCTACAACCCCCACTCTCTTGGCTAGGAGCCCGTTCCACATAGCAGTTACACCATGCCTGGTAACAGTTGTGTCCAGCAAATAACATGTGTGTCACTTGTTTCCATGGAGGATTTGTCCTTGGATATAAACAGAGAAAACCTCAAAGACCAACCTGTCAAAAGATCAGCACAAGTGTGTAGTGAAAAAGAATAAGAATCCCCTTTTCTGATATCCAAAGACAAGTTAGAAGGGAATACAAGAGATACACATGAAAGAAATAGACTGTGCTTGGAAGCCTGTGATTTTTTGGCAAATCTGCCATTCCTATTACCACCTTCTATGATATTTTTAAATAGCTACAATTTTTATAAAAGCATTCTTAGAGACATCCTCGTGGGAAATACTTTTTGTTTTTCATAGTCAAACAGGAATCATTTTTTTCCTCCGAGGAACTCAGCCATTCATGGTCTTTGCAATACCCAGATATATGATAAATTTCTTTGGGCCCATTGCACAGGTGAACAAAATAAAGCATGGAAGGACTAACAATGTTGGGCTAGGGATGATGCTAGTTACTGAAATTCACTTTCATAATTCTCTAGTTTATGAAATAAGTCTTTGGGCCAAGACTTCCTTGATGTAGCATATATCGTATCACACTGTTTTGACAGGAAAGGAAACATATCTAAATTAAATCATTGCCCCAGTCAAATCTAGTAGAAATGCTTTGTCAGCAGTGACAAAGTTTTGTATTTGATTTGTTAGAGAATCGCAGAATTTTGAGCTGAAAGGGACCTAGAGATAATGTATCCATCTTCTCCTTTTCTAAATGAGGAAACCAGTTCCCAAAGAACTGATACAAATTACCTAAAGGGATACAGTTAATCCATGTCAGGGCTGGGATAAGAGTCAAGTCTCCTTATTCTAAGGACACTGTTTGACCCCCTACCACTTTGTCCTATAGATTCCTAAGGAAGCTTAGAATTAAAAGTAAATTGAGACCCTGAAAGATCCCAATAGATCCTTCTATCTAGTAATCAATCTACTTGTTAATTCTTCGATGGGACACTCTTTTTTATACTTTGCGCTTGTATTTACCTTTGCCTGCAAATGTCCTCCCTTCCTTCTCTTTCTGGAAAAGCCCCTTTGTTCTCCTAAGACCCACCTCAAATGTTACTTTTGGGGTGACACCTTCCCCAGCTGCATCAAGCAGTCTCTTGTTCTCTTGCTGTGGTCCCTTATAACATCTTGCAGTGTGTTAAGTGACTGGTTTGTGAGCCTGTTTCCCCTATTAGACCATGAGCTTAGATATAAGGACTGTGTCCAAGTGAGTTAAAACACTTTAGGTTGCGAGTAAAGGAAATCTATTTCAACTAACATCAGAGGATTGTTTTGTTTTGCTTTGTTTTGTTTTGTTTTGTTTTGTTTTGTTTTAAGAACCTGGGGATAGCTCCCATGAGATAAGAAAAGGCTGCAGCCCATTTTCAGGAGGGGACTTGAGTGCAGGACTGGAGCATTACAAGGAACCAAGTCCTCTCTTTTTTCCTCTGGCTCCTGCTTCTCTATGCATCTGCTTCATTCTTTGCTGATCCTATAGACTAGCTATCTCTGTTTCCCAGTTCACAGAGTTGGAAATGGACATTACTGATAACTCTCCAGTTAACATCACCTCCACTAAAGAATAAGCCTCATCAATTTGGAATTCCTTGTCTCAAAGACAGTTAATTCCCAGGAAAGAAAAGTGCCCCACCCCTCCACCAATCAACTGTGACCAGTGGACAGACACATCATATTAACATGGTGCTCTGACTATAAGGGCATGGCAGAGGAGGAAGTCTCCAGAAAGGGGAACAGAGCAAACTGAGCAGACATAACTGGATTTCTACTACAATATCTTACTCATTGTTTTATCATGTCTCCCCTTAAGTAACACGCAGCATACCAACACATTGATACACTTAGTTCTTGGAACCATGAGAGACGAAATAATTTTGAATGAATTACTTTAAAATATTTTATACAAACCTGTAATTTTATACATAAGTAAACTGAGAGCCAGAGGGAAAAAATGATTCCTCCAATGACACATGAATGGTTAGTAATCAGAAGAGAATCTAGATTTCTGGAATATTAGTTTTAGGCTCTTATTTAAACATTTATTAAGTCTTTATTTTGTACCACTTAATGTGCCAGTTAATTTGCTTTACCAACATTATCTCAACTAATCCTCATGAAAACAGTACAGTGAGTACTACTATTATGCAGAAAGGAATGTGAGACTTAGAGAAAGCAAAGGACTTCAGGGGATTAAAGCCAGGACTGAAAGCAGGCTCTGCTTTACTAGAAATCTCCAAACCAGCATTGCCCAATTAAATAATATGTGAACTACACATGTTATTTTAAATTTTCTAGGAGCCACACTTTAAAAAGTGCAAAAAACAGGTGAATATTTAATTGTAATGATACATTTTATTTACTTCAATATATCTAAAATATTATTATTGCAACATTCGTTCATTATAAAACATTATTATATCACATTCTTTTCTTTGAACTAAGTCATTACTTACTGCACATCTCATTTTAAACTTGACACATTTTGAGTGCTCAGTAGCCACAGCTGGCTGGTAGCTATCATATTGGACAGTGCAGTTCTAAATGATTACACTTAGATACCCAACAGAACTAGTTAAACTTGGGGCGCCTGGGTGGCTCAGTTGTTAAGTGTCTGTTTTCAGCTCGGGTCATGGTCCCAGGGTCCTGGGATCGAGCCCCGCATCCGGCTCCCTGCTCCGCGGGAAGCCTGCTTCTCCCTCTCCCACTCCCCCTGCTTGTGTTCCCCCTCTCACTGTGTCTCTGTCAAATAAATAAATAAAATCTTAAAAAAAAAAATAGAACTAGCTAAACTGCATGAACTCTGATGTGGCATAAGGACAACTTGTCAGTCAGACTTTATTACATCTAGTCCTCCCTTGAAGAACATACCCAATACTACAATGCCTGGTCCAAGGCAAATTACACTGACTTGGAATCTCCTGCCTCTACTTCCAGATGAGATACTCAGTGAGCTACAACAGTGTTACTCTGGGCACAAGGGAAAGCCCCCTGACAAAAGCCCTGACATAGGGCTTACACAGTTCTCTACCCTCACGGCAGAGGGGGCCTCTCCTACGACAAGTGGACGTGAAATCTGGGCTTCACTTTGTGCCACAACAAAAGCAACCTGTTGTCTCAGTTACACAAGAAATTAAAATACACAGGTAGTTCAATAGACTTTATTTTTGGTTCTGCTCTCAAGATGCCCCTTTCACTAGATAACAAGCAGTAGATGTGTTTTGACTCAGATGGTTTTCCAAGTTGGGGTGTAGACCATTAGCAGGAATGTGCTAACCCATTTAGATGAAGGGGGAGGGGTCTAGCATTAAGCATATGCTGAGCACCCATCTCTGCCTCATTTCTTTGGCTGTGGGCAGCAATTAACATCACCAGCTGACACTGCTTGTCCTCTTTTCAACACCATTTTCAACAACACTGAAAAGCAACTCTACATAATGAGAAGAAACAGGAAGATTGTTGGGAAGCCCACTAATATATGAGAATACATAAGGTGAAAAGTGAGGAAGGATAATTATGTGAGCCACATCTATAAGTGATGGAAAATAACCAGTTTATAACCTCCATGAGCTCATAGTTGTGCAGTATCTTATTACTGTTAATTTCCAAAACATGTAACTTAATTCATGTAAATCTGAGTATTTTATTGATGAACAAATCTAAAGAGGTTGGTAACTATTCTAGAATTTAAACATTTAAAAATTAAGTACCATATCTTCTATTGATCTACCTTTTAAAATATTGTGTTTTTATAGATCCCTTCTTCTCCATATACCTATAATATTGAAGAGCTCAGAACAACCCACACTTAAATATGTTAATAAGAATAAGACGTGTTAAAATGAATACATTTACTTCCCACCCATTTCTAATATCCATAATCTATCTTCTTGTATGTAGAGTAGCCCTCATTTGCAAATTCAACAGATTAATCATGAAGACATTTGTTTTTCCATTTTGTTAAGTATTTGTCACATGCTTTTGTCATTGACCACATTATAGAACAAATGAGAAGAGTTTAAACCAATAGGCTGTTTTTGAAGAAATATAATTTAAATTTAAATTCTTCTGGGAGAGACAAGACAAACAAGATAAATTACTGTGTGACTCCAGTAATTGCCAGAGTAAGTAGGAGAGAAGCAAACAGAAAGAACTGCTAGTTGAAGAAAGGAGGATAGGAAGTCTGAGATGGCTACCTGGGAGGGTTCTAAGCCCCAGCAAAATAGGACTGAACTTAAAACAACATTTTTAAAAAAGATTTTATTTATTTATTTGAGAGAGTGCGAGACAGAGAGCGAGACAGAGAGAGAGAGAGAGAGCACAAGCAGGGGCAGGGGGAGAGGGAGAAGCAGAGTCTCCGCTGAACAGGGAGCCTGATGTGGGGCTTGATCCCAGGACTCCGGAATCATGACCTGAGCCGAAGGCAGACGCTTAACGACTGAGCCACCCAGGCACCCCTAAAACAACATTTTTAAAATAAACTTGGGGGTGAGATTAAAAGGAAAACCATCAGGTGACATGAAGAGAAGACTGGTTACAAGAGAAGAATTTAGGTTACAAAACAAGGAATTGAAGTTTAGGTGATACAAATAGAGAAGCAGGGAGGAATGAGAACCTTGAAGACAACCTCAAGATAGCTGGGACATAGTATGCCTTCAATAAATGTTTATTATTATGAAAATAAATGTGGGAAATGGTGAGGATAATTCACAGGAAGTCAATGAATAATATAAACATAATGGTTAGAATGACTTGTGAATTATTTTAGCTGTAATGTTTCAGGGTGAAAATTGACTAGAGTCTTGGAAACCAAGAAGGATGGAGAAATAGAAATAGAGGACCTGGTTGAGGAAAGGCAAGAAGGAATGGGCAAAAATAGAACAACGTTTCAGAGAAACAATTGCCTAACTGTGAAAAGCTACCACAGGGTGCTGGCAACTTAATTAAAAAAAAATTTTTTTAGTCTAAAATATTGCTGTACAAAAACCTTGTGTTATATCTTTGAGTTTTTAAAAGGATGGAATGGTATAGTCCCAGAAGGATATTATGTCACTGTTGCGTTTATGCACATGCAGATCTCATGCAATATTATCAACGTTTTCCTTTTCTTCTATGTTCTTAGAATTCTCTTCTCTGTAGTCCATGGTCTATTCAGTATATGTTGCACTTTTCAAAGGAATGAGCAAAGACAAACTCTGACTAGACACACTTAGTGGACATTTTATACCAAATACACAACTATATAAATTTCATCTTTAAAGGCAAGGAACTAACTAAAAATTCCTTTTGTGTTTAACTGTAGGAATTTATGAGACCTGAGTATGCCTTTACCTATCTAAGCTATTTGTATACATAAGCTACTTTTCAGTGATTTTCCATTATTTTTGACGTCTATGCCTTGCTCTCTGTTCAAGTTGCAAACTACCCCAAAATCGAGTGGCTTACAATGAAAACATTTATTTAACTCATTCGTCTGTAAGTTGGGCAGGGTGCTGTGGGAATATTCTCCACACAGATCAGCTGAGTGGCTCAGCTGGGGGTTGTAAGATCTGCTTCCCAGTTGGCTCACTCACCTAACTGCTAAATTGACATTAGCTGTCAGCTGGAAGCTCAGCCAGAGCTGAGGAGGTGGGGGTCTTAGTTCTTCTCCATGTGGATATCTCCACGTGGGCCTTTCCACAAGTTACTTGGACTTCCTTGCAGCATGTGGACTGGTTTCCAAGAATGGGCATTGCACAAGAACCAGGCAGAAGCTGTATCACTTTTACTAATCGAGGTTTTCAAGTCACAGAGCATCCTTCTGCCACAGTCACCAGTCAGTTCAGATTCAAGGGAGCAACTGTACAGCCCACCTCCCAGTGGAAGGAATGTTAAAATCATGTCATAAGAAGAGTTGTGGGAGGTGGGAGAAACAGTTATGGCCATTTTTGGAAAACACAGATTCAAAATCTGTCCCAACTCTGAGTGAACAGAACAAACTTCTGTTTCACTGCTCTCCCTTGTATTGCTACCCAAATTGCTTTGCTCAGGAACCCAGAATTCCCCTCTGGGGCTGTTGCCTCTTTAGAATAATCACAAGGAAAGGGTTAGGGAGCAGGAAGCACTACCTCCTCCACCTACCAGAGAGGTCACAGTTAGCTCTGGAGTCGAAAGCTGTGCACTTCTAGGAGAGCACTTAGTACCTCGGTTACAAATCAAAGTACCTCTCACTGATTGGATATTCATGACTTAGCAAATCACAGCTCCCATTGCCCCCTCTACACACTTTCTGGAGTAAATCTAGAGAAAAGCGAGGAACACATAGCTTGGGAAACCAGGTTAGAATTAGACAGCTCACTCTACCAGGGAACAGACAACAACATGGTTTCTATTGAACATCATTTGTGAGAGTTGCCTTAAAGGATTGTGTATTCCAAAGGACAGATTGAGGAAAATACTTGATCTTGGGAGAGTCCCGGTTCAGATCTAAGGGACCACGCACATAATGGAAGAAACAGGGCTCTCAGGCAGATAGATTTAGATTTTAATTCAGCTCTGCCACTTAACTGTGTGATCTTGGGTAAATCACTTAATCCCTTTGAGCCTCAGTTCCCTTGTCTGTGAAGCAGGAATAATACCTATCTCCCAGGGTTGTGGTAAGGACTGAATTAGATAATGTTTTAAGAGAGCCCTTCTATCTAGTATATGGCAAGCCCTAAATAAATGAATTCTCCCTCTTTTCTCTGCTGCTGATTCATTATGCTTCAGAGCACCTAATTTTTCTGAATTTTAATTATCCCATTTTATAGCAAAGGAATTGAGATGAATTTGACCTCTGTGCCTTAAACCAGCAAATGGATGGCAATGCCAAGAACAATGTAAATATATTACAATCTGAAAGATATTAAGTGCTTTTCAGATGCAAAGGATGCATAAGTACAGGGAAATCCCAACTCATGTTTCCTAAAAAAAAAAAAAAGAAGAAGAAGTCAATCCCCCTGCAATTGCAGGCAAATATTAAAAGGAAGATATTGCATATCTTTGCATATAAAAGGATTCTCAAAAGAGCACATGGAGAATCTTGACCAGCAAACATGGTTACATGTGGGTTTTCACTATGTAGAATAATTTTGTGTATATATATATATATGCTATATATACAACTTACTTTGAAAAGAATACTGGTGAATATGGCAACTTGGGAGTAATTTTAGAAAATGCTATGTTTGCCTGAAAGCCTATAGAGAACTTAATTAGATTCAGAGATGAAATCACCATGAAAATTCCCACTACGTTTTTCAAGTGTACCATTTTTTATCTGGGTTTATATGACTGGCCTTTTTCTGTGTCATTGCTCTGATCCCCATATATGCTCAAACCAGCAGATAGAGGAATGTTGGCAGCCTTCACATATGCTTGCTGCCCTGTGCCCAATGGAGGAAGAGTGGCAAGTTTGTAATGTTTGCCAAAACAGCCTGGAGTCACTCGCTGCACTGAATTTAAAACCCTGGTAAATAACAGAGGCTAATTTCAGCTTTAGATGATGGCTCACTGAATCCAGACTCTCTTTGACCAGAATGCCAACTCAAGATACATCCCTAGTCTTTGCATGCTCTAGAGAAGAAGTCCTCGATATCAGTTTAAGTGCCCATTACCGTCATTTATTCCACAATCATGATACCTTGCTAAATCCATCTCAACATAGGCCAGGTTTCTGTGGCTTTGAAGACTATGGATTTGTGGTTTGCAGGTATTCTAGAACATTCCATTCTTGTTTTAGTTATTTTCCATTTGAGTCATTTTAAATTGGCAGCTGGCCCAAGGGACCATTACCTGCCTCGTTAGAATCGGTTAGTATTCTATTACTAATAATTAAGTCCAAACAAAGAGAAAAGAGCAAGTCAACCTAATCTGAAGAGGGAACCGGTTTCCTCATCTATAAAATGTATTTCTATTTCACAAGATTGCTATAATGATCAGATGAGAAAATAGTTTTGAAAGCATTTTATAAACTGTACAATGGCAAGGTGATAGGAAAGAGATCAGACTCATTATACTGAGAAACTCTCACAAGTCTACACAGAGTCCTGGTAGAGGAATGCTGAAAGCAAGCCCTCACAGAAAAGTATTCGATTCAAAGTTAGAGTCAGCAAAGCAGGCTGGGGAAACAGAACCTTAGGTCCCTGCCCAGGTAAAATGGAGGTCATCTCAGGTCTGGAACCCAGGAGAGGGGGGCCAGTTCAGGAGCACCGAGTTCAGGCACAGTGATTGAAGCAAAGTGTGTGAAAGTTTGCGCTCACCGTCCAGCACAGACAGCCAGAGGAACTGTAACTGCGTGCTTACTGCCTTTGTATCTTTATGGTCCAGCCTGTCTGTTTTCCTCAAGAAAAACAAATGCTTAACATTCTGTGTGAGGATGAAGTTTGACAGGAAAAGCCAAGCTAGAGAGAGAAGTATGATTTGTTAATGCTTCTTCTGAACTCTTGTCCCCATAAATGTCCAACTCCACTGTTTTCAACATCCCTTGGATGATCCAGCTTCCTTGATGGACACCTAGCAACCCACCTGTAAGGTTCTCTGTGAAGTAATGCTGCCCAAATTCCTCATTACACCCACCTCCAGAGAATATCTTAATATTTCTTGGCATTTATAGTTCTTCCTCAATCAAATTGTACCCATATTATGTCTCTTTCCCTTGAACATCTTGGTCTCTGACTAGCTGACCATTCTGTCTTGGGGTATGACAGTAATCACCAATAATGGCTAACATATTATTTCTCCAAATAGCAGTTTTGCTGTAGGGAGTTTTTAATGCAATAAGCTAAAAATTGAGGACCTCGTGGTATTACTGCTAGTAGAAGTGAAACTGGCCATGTTTCCAGGCATCCTTCAAATCCCCTCCCAAAGTGGGCCCTGCCACTGCTTATTCACAAGGGGTCAAGCTGGAAGAGATGAGTAGGTGGGCCAGTTCCAGTAGGGGGTGCTTCATGATGATCGTAATGAGAGTGGGTTGTTAGTCATTCATTTGAAAACAAAGGTATATGCAAAACGCTTTGGGAGAAAGTGATATACAATTCACCAGTTTTTATGATTTTCCTGAACAGTGCTATTAATGGTCTGAGATTGTGCATACAATTAACATAATTTATTTGACAAATATTTATTGAGAATTACCATATGCTGGGTACTGTGCCAGGTCTGGAATATACAGTGAACAAGAAGACACAAATCCAAGCACCTAAATCATTTGAAGTTGTGATAGTTGTTCTAAAGGAAGATACAGGGTGGTAGGAGAGAATAATACTAGGGAATTGAGATTTGGTTTGGGAGTTAGAACATCTTTGAGTAAGTGTCCTGGAGGAATAGTAGGAATTAGGTGAAGAGAGGGAGGCAAGAACTTTTCAAGTGCTGAGATGTGAAAAAAGCATGGTTATTTGTCTAGGAACTGACAAGGAGGGCAGAGTGGCCATAACCCAGAGAGCCGGAGAAAAGTAGAGCGAAAGGACATCGTTGGGCAAGCAGTGGGCACAGCGTGCAACTTCCCGTATGTATTGTAAGGATTTCAGAGTCTATCCTAAGTACCCTGAAAAAGCCATGGGCAGTGGGGCTGGAGCCATTTAATTAGCAGAATGGAATGATATTTAAATTTCAAGAACTCACTCTGGTTCTTCTGGAGGTGAAATTACAGCAGGGGCAGGGCAAGTCAGATATGCAGGCAAGAGGAAGAGCCTGCCTGGACTAGAGTGGCAGCAACAAGTAAAGAAAAGAGGACAGATTCAAGATATATTTTATAAGGAGATTCCAGATGATTTAATGATGGATTGATTGGGGTGGGGGTTCTGTGGGACAGAGGAGGTGCCAGGAATTGCTCTCATATTTCTGGCATAAGAACCTAGGTAAATGGAAGTGCCATTAATGGAGAAGAGCAGATTTTCGCAAATTGATGGGATTTCAACAAGCATAAAACACAGGTAGTGTGAATATAGGTTTCACCTTGAAATATTCAATGAAAATGGCAATGCCAATCGCCGTCATCATTTGAGTTGTGTCTATGTGTCTGTGTGTGACAGTGACTGTGTTTGTGCTTTGTGGAGAGGAGAACAGGAGGCTTAAAAAGAAAAATTGCAAACAAGTAGGTACCTAAAATAATGAAAAAATGATCACTGACTAGTATAGATGCTGCTGGGGAGTCTTTCTGATGCAAATACATACCTAAGTTAGCTCTGCTTTCACCTCAGGAACAAAAAAGAAAAAAGAAAAAAGAAAAAAAGAAAAGAAAAGAAAAGCAAGGTTTAGAAAAGAAACATTGCCACCCGAAGCTACAGATTCCATTGTTTCTAGGGAAAAATTCATTTACATCAAATATCTGAAGCTGTCAGTGCACACAAAGACTTTGAAAGCGTTTGTTTGGAGCTAATACTGTACTTTCTATTTATATTCTAATACCTCGTCCACCCCCTTATGATTCTTTGTGAACTTGCTCAAGTTTTGGCTCTACTATACTTTTATTTTTTTTTCCCCTGAGACACACTTGTAATCTTTACAGACTTGTTCTAAGAGCAAAGAAATGGATCATTAAAGAAAGAATGAAATGTCATTTGATGGTGTGCCTGCTGCTTTCTTTGTGGAGAATCCGTTCCCATAGCCTTATAAGAGTGGAGAGGCTGCATGCCATGGAAGTTAAGGAGTAGATTAGACGTGGTCAAGGACAGAAAACACATATGCTCCCTGCCTCCTTCCAAGAAGATGAATTCTGAAGCTGAATGAAGCCTGCTATTTCTAATTGTTTTTTTAGTGAAAACAATCTTTTTTGTGATCTGTTTCTCAGGGGTGGTATACAGTCTCTGAAAATGAAATCAAATGCACACAGTGGACACAAAGCCCTCATAAGTAAATAGTAATAACAACAAAGCTTTTGTAAAGTTAGGGGTAGCAAAAATCATTATCTGAAATAATGAGACGTTATCTGACAGGGTCATTGACCACTTGAAGTTCTGATGGTAATGATCTGGAAGATAGTTTATAAAATCTTCAGGGGATTTTTGAATCTTAGGAAAAGAACCTGTATCAAAGATAAAGGCACTTGTGATGAGCCCTGGGTGTTGTAGGTAAGTGATGAAACACTAAATTCTACACCTGAAACTAATATTACACTATCCACAATAAAAATGTGAAACTAAAAAATAAATAAATAAAAAATATAAACTAATATTACACTATTGCGTAAAATCTGAAACTAAGAAAAATAAATAAAAAATATAAAGAGTATCGGGATTAGTAAGAAAGAAGGGGTTATAAGAAACTATACACATCTCTACACATTTTTGGAAAAGAAAGATGAACCAGGAACCAAAAAGATTGGCTCTGTTGAAGGGGAAGTGGAAAAGAGGCAGAAGAAAGGTAGAAAAGGAATGAGTAGAGATGGGGAGCGTCTGACATCTCGCTGAGTATACCACTTTGTATAGCTCTGACTTTTAGAACCATTGTATCTGTTCACATTCCAGAAAGATAATTAAAATTGATCAGGATGTGGGGGAACCCAAAACAGAATGCAAGCTCTGGCAAATAAATATAACTCTATATTTCAAATAAGTAATATAACCACACTGAAGTGGAAGAAAAGAACTAACCTACATCACTGAGGAAGCAGTGTCTTGTTTGGACAATCTAAGACTAAAGACCAAAACAACTGTACGCAAACACTGTATTCACATTACTAAATGTGTTTCTTACAAGGATATGGGTTAGCAATTCTGAAACTACCTCATGGATATGCTAAAAATAAATATTTTATAGATAATGAGAGTCAGGTTTCTCATAGGTGGAGAAAAAGTTACAGATAAGGAAAGAAGACAACTAGAATGAACCCTGTGGTTTTGGATTTAAGACAGAGATATAAGTATGAACTCATGTTTTTACTATATGCGCACAGAAAGATACAGAAATAAATATAGATGTATATGCAAGCTTGTATATATGTATACAACCTCTGTTCCCTGAGAGGTCCTAGAAGCAATGATACCCATGACCAATAAGCATACCTAACACCCAAATCTTAGTTTCTAAACACCATTCTTCAATAAAGGGAAACCAGTTTCCTTAGAGAAGTGTGCTGAACAGAGAAGCCCAAGAGTATCCTGGAATAGCTGTGGTGATGGAAGGTAAAGAAGTACTTAAAAGTGGATGGAAGCATGTCAAAGTAACACAGGGGCGAACATGAAGGAACTCCCAATGGCCAAAGCTGGAACAATTTGAGCAAAAAAATAAGTAATGCGAGTGCTGGATTATAAGCCATAGAATAAAATAAACATCTATGAGTCTACACTGATATAATTAAATAATTTTATAAATAAATAAAGGAGAAGAGACAGCTCATCTGCAAAGAAGAATGCTAATTAATACCTGTGAGTGTAATGAAGGAAATTCAAAAACCACCATCAAGCAGACACCAAAGGAATAATCATCGTAGACAAGACCCGTCAATGGATGCTAACATCAATAGACAAGAATTTGAGGAGAAACAGTACATTTGAATAGTCTCAAAGTATCTGTACCAAGATATTTGTTAATTACAGCAAAAAAAATTATGACTTTTTATAATAGGGAAACCTGACAAGTACCACCTAACCAAGTGATCAAGATTAGTATTATCAGTAATAAGACCTATTGACAGGTACTTAATAGTACCCTGCTATGGTGCATTGATAAGAGCACTGCATCACTGTGGCTGGCATTCTTGCCAAAAATACATAGCTTCAATCTAGTTATGAGGCAACAGCAGACAAACCCAAATTGAGAAACATTTTACCACAGAACTGTCTAGACCCTTCAAAAGTCTCAAGATCATGGAAGACAAAGAATGGCTGAGGAACTCTTACAGACTGGAGGAGACTAAAGAGACATGACAACTAAATGCACTGTAAAATCCTGGACTGGACTCTGAACCTGGAAGAGAACCTTAGTGGAACAATTAGTGAAGTTCAAATTAAGTCTCTAGTTTAATAATTAGTATTGGTATTACCAACACGAAGTTCCTGGTTTTGATACTTGTACTGTGGTTATATAGGACAAGTTGGGGAAGCTGGATGAAAGGTACACCAAAACTCTCTATACTCTTTTTGCAACTTTTCTTTACATTCAAAATTATTTCAAAGTAAAGTTTAAAAAGAGAATTATCAAAGTAAAATAGTTCCTGGAGTTAGAGAATTGAAATGGAGAATATGAATGTTGTGGAGGAAAATGAATTTTACTTCTATAAGATCCAACTGAAAACATCTGTGTTGCTGTTAAAATGAGTTATAGAAAATCCCTCCATCACTTTTTATTTTACTCTGTAGTTGTATCAGAATAACTTAGTACTTCTGACTAAATCCTTATTTGGATTTGATGTCCTAAATTCAATTTATAACCTCCCAATTTTATCTCTTGGTCTTTGTTCATTCACAAGTTTCTACTATTGTGAATAGTAAGAAGTAAGATGATATTTCAAGGGAGTAGAAAATTTCTTTTCAAGCAGAGTACTGAGCTCCTTCAAAGGAAAAACCCTCAGTTTCATGTTCCAGTTATCATTGTGACAAGCAAATAAGGAGTCCTAAACTTGCAAGCAAAAATTCTTGAGAAAAAGGAGAAAGTTAGAACCTTTACCTCATAGAGCATTTATTTCTTGGTGTTTCAGGAGACAGACTAGAGATAGGATCAATCAGTTATTTAATGAATAATACTCATTTGATTTATGTCAGATTTATGTTTTTACAGGATGACTCCATCAGTCTTGTAGTGAGAACAATGGTTCATCCAATGTTCTCTTGACACCTGCTGGGAATACCTCATAACAGAAGTAGTTTCCATACTTGGTATTTTGTATATTCCCAAGACATTAAACCAGGATATATATATAGATTGGGCAAGGGGGTAGGGGGGAGAGAGCACAGTCCCATATGTCTTTTCTTAGCTCTCCAATCCCAATATAAGTAATACAAATTTACAGGCAGTAGCATAATATAAAGTTTTCCCGGCAGGTACCAGTGGGTGGGAAACAAGTTGGGTTGCTGTAGCCACAGGATCCTTCTGTGGTAATGGAATAAAGCATTTTCTTGAGTTCTCCAAGGGGGCTTCTTCTTTCCAAAATCTTCCTGCTATGATTGCTGATAATTGAATGGCTTCACTAAGGAATGAGATTCTCATTTCAGAATTATCATGAAATCAGAAAGAGATACAACAATGTCTGTAGATCATATCAGTAAATAAATGACTAATAACAAATCCTATTTCCGGGATGCCTGGATGGCTCTGTCAGTAAGCGTCTGCCTTCGGCTCAGGTCATGATCCCAGGGTCCTGGGATCGAGCCCACATCAGGCTCTCTGCTCAGCGGGAAGCCTGCTTCTCACTCTCCCACTCCTCCTACTTGTGTTCCCTCTCTCGCTGTGTCTCTCTCTGTCAAATAAATAAATAAAATCTTAAAAAAAAAAATAACAAATCCTATTTCCAAAGTTGACCATGTAGGAAAGAGAGCCTCAACATAAGGTATATTATCTCCTGGTTAAAATATTATTTTTTCTCTGAAAATTCTGATTTCTTGTCTAATTAGGTGAGAGAAGAACAGTAATCATTCCATCATTAGTAAGTTTTACTCAGTACCAGGCATTGTACCCAGAGCTTTTAGGCATTAATTCATTTAATCCCCAAATAACTCAAGAAATAGGTATTTTTTAATCCCCGTTTTACAGATGAGTAAACTGAGGGAAAGGAAGCCAACCAAACTAGAAAAGCAAGGTAATTGCTGCCTTAAAGAAAATAAAAATAACATTGAGGAGGGTATGGACTATGGTGAGTGCTGTGAATTGTGTAAGACTGTTGAATCACAGACCTGTACCTCTGAAACAAATAATACATTATATGTTAAAAAAAAAAAAGAAAAAGAAGATAGTAGGAAGGGAAAAATGAAGGGGGGGAGTCAGAGGGGGATAAAAACCATGAGAGACTATGGACTCTGAGAAACAAACTGAGGGTTCTAGAGGGGAGGAGGGTGTGGGGATGGGTTAGCCTGGTGATGGATATTAAAGAGGGCACGTACTGAATGGAGCACTGGGTGTTATATGCAAACAATGAATCATGGAACACTAATCAAAAACTAATGATGTAATGTATGGTGATTAACATAACATAATAAAATAAAATTAAAAAAAATAAAAATAATGCCTTTACTTGAGAATGACACTGTTGTCAGGAGCATAGGGTGTAGTTTTTAGTATTTTGAAATAATGTATTTCCAAATGCATGTGCTTGTTGTAGAGGTATGTTAAATTCTCTAGGATGCACAAGTAAATCAATGATTATTGAGGAACTCGTGTCACTAGTACTAATCCTGATGTAATCCTTTCAATCATGGGCCTTACTTCCAAAATAACATAACAACTAGATATGGAAGGAAAGATTATAGGAGAAAAGGACAAAAAAGTGTATAAAGAGGTCAGAGCTATTCATTATTGCAAACACAGAACTTTCTGGGTTCCATGCTTCTGTGTAGGATGAACTATAATTTCTTCAACACTAATTTATCATAGATTCATTTTTTAAATTTGATTTTATCATATTCATTTTTATACAAATAAAAAAGAAAGTAAATTTGTAAAAAAGAAAATTAAAATTTTACGATAAATTTTATAATAACATACAGAGGAGACATTTTGTTACAGAACTAAAGAAGTTAAAAAGAGCAAGACCAGTAGCAGTTTAGAACGGCTAGAAAACTGAAATTAGGTACAGAAGAGCTAGGTGAGACTGAAGTGTTCTACAAGAGACTGCTCCGAAGGGTTTCCATGCCATGAACAGGTATCATTTTAGGTGTGCGTGTGTGCATGCTGTAGACAAGGAGGACCCATCAAAGGATTTTAAAGAAAGAACTGCCATATTTTTATTTTAGTAATTTCATTCCAGCTTTCACAGAAGCACAGATTAAAGGAGTTGAAGCATGGAGGTGGGTAAAGAATTCACCTTAATAAGAAACGATGGAATAATATTGAAGGAGTGGTGTGAGCAGAGACTTATATGATCTGTTGAATATTAGACATTGCAAGCTTTGAGAGAAGAATGATAATTATAGAGCAGACTGAGTAAGGATGAGCCTATGAAGAGGGGGAGGTCAAAATGGCAGGTGTATACATGTGTACATGATCATGTCAGTAAGTATTTAGAGCCATAGTTTTAATTTAAAAGTCTGCAGCAAATTCACTTGTAAAAATCTTAACATAGATTAAATCCTATAAAGAATGGCATCTGTTTTGAGTGTGTGGTGGAAAGGGTTATGACGATAGTTTTAACAGTTAATTGTTCATAACTACCATAAATATTTTAGTTAATTCTAAACAACAAATGTAGAACTAGAGAAGGGCCTGTGTGATCACAATCAACACTTTCATTATACAGATATATAAACCCAGAGAAGCTGAGCATCCTGTTCAAAGGTTCACAGCCTTCTATTGCCAGTCTAGTTTCTAGAACATAAGTACTACCACATGTATATTCTCCTTGTTTTATCGACAGAGAACCCTGAACATAGCTTCGTCAGATGGTCCCCAAATTCACAAAGCAGGTGCACAGCAGGGCTGCCATTAGAAAGCCCTCTTTCTACACTTCATTTATTAGCACCACCTTGTATGGGTGGTTTCCTTACTCTTCCCAGCTGCTAAGAGAGAGGGAAGACCCACTTTACACACAGCACCCAGCACAGTGATTGACAGATAGCACTAACTTAGCTGAATCTAAGTCAAACAGTGAGCAGTGGACGCCACATCCCAAACAAAGGTCACAGACGAAGCAGGACACAGAAACGAAGGATTTGTGAAATTCATGCCATGAAGACAACTCACCTGAATAATTAGAACAATAAACCAGTTATTTAGAGAACAGAGTGAGATTGTAGTTCTATCAATCGTTTACATGGACCTAATACCGCATCATCTTTCATCCCTGACTTTTTGTCAGTCTTTGGGTACACTTGTTTGCCACTCTAATTCTGAAGTTTGGAGCATCACTACTTGAGACACTTTACTCTCTTGAAAGCAAGAATAAAGTTAAATGCTAAGTGCATGCACTGCACAATCGTATAGCTTGTCATTGTTTACGTTTCTTTAAAAACCTTTTGACTTGCCTCTACATTTTTAACACCTTCTCTTGATAGAAACAGGGACTTACAGAAAATTTTTTTGTTTCATTGTTTGCTATTTCAAGGCCCATTGTTTTTGCTCTTATCTTTAAAAAGGTACATGATCTCTAAAGACTTGCAATGATAATGTTTTGACATTGTAATTTAACATGGCAATGTGGTCTCAATAATCTTTCAGCGACATTGTTTTACCATTGTCTTGACGTTGTAAAATGGTCTCTCTAGACTTTCATTTTGCCATTGCCTTGACGTTGTAATATGGTCTCTATAGATTTGCATTGAAATTTGTTTTGTCATTGTCTTGATATCATAATGTCCTCTCCATGGACTTCTCTTCACATATATCATCCTCTCCAAAGACTTGCATATCAGCCCCATTACAAGAGCAGTGTGCACTGTTAACTTCCCATTCAGGTGAACTGGGAATGATCTTTCATGGTTTCTACTTAACACTAAGTATCACATCTCATCAATAACTATTTTCAAACTCTTTTATCTCAACTCTTCCCAAATATCATTCCTGATGCAGGGTTTTTACCAAGAAGCAAAGTGGACAAATTCCCATTAGGTAAAATCTGCCTGCACATTTTTCATTTTTAATATTAAACTCACTCACTTTAAAAGCATTAAAGTGGAGCAGATCATGAGGGAGTTTGCATCTCTCTAACCCATAATAGGGAACTATTTCACAGAGTGGATCCAACCTATACAATAGTACAGTAGAGTACATTAGAAAGAGAAAATCCTGATCCTTTCTCTACTCACAAAATACCTTGGTAAATTCTGTTCCCTTTTGTAATGTCATCACTTTTCGATGCTTATTGCTTTAGACAGTGTCACTGCGTATATTATCTTTCCCCATTATTGTGTACCCTAAAAACTCTAGGAGTATTTAGTATCCATATTTTCTTTTTTTTTTTTTTTAAATGTTTTATTTATTTATTCATGAGAGTCAGAGAGAGAGAGAGAGGCAGAGGCAGAGGGAGAAGCAGGCTCCCCGCCTAGCAGGGAGCCCGATGCGGAACTCGATCCCAGGACCCTGGGATCATGACCTGAGCCGAAGGCAGACGCTTAACCATCTGAGCCACCCAGGCGCCCTGTATCCATATTTTCATCCACTATTCTACATGCATGCCTCAGTGGAATCATTTTTCCTTAGTCACAATAGGCCAGTTTAAATGAAAACAAAGTAATTTAGTGTGATCATGCATTCCCTGCAGAAAATGGAATCTTTTCCTTTGAGCCCTTTGGGGAAATTAAGGAATCGAGTAGGTCTCTGATAATTGGACTATGCCTAGAATGCAGCCCTTGCTGGCTAAGTGATCACCCCTTCCCACTGTCATTCAAACAGTAGGAGCAAGTTTATAATATTTAGTGAGTTTCTACACTGTGTCAAGCACTATACCAAGTTTTTAATGTGCATAATGTTGATACTACAAACACATATACTTCATAATCCTCATTTCTCATTATCCTTCTCCCCTTTTAGGAGCTTAAAGAGCCTCTGTCTCTTGCTAAGGTAACACAACTGTTACATCTGAATAGTGGGATTTAAACCCACTCATTTGAACACTTGACCAGAGGTTCTTAATTCAAAGAGCATTTAAAGGGGAAGAATCCTATCTAAATTTCACTAACTTCTAACTGAGATGTATTGTTCTTTAAGTTATAAATGTAAGCAATAAAGCACAGTAGTATTAGAATACCAGTGACTTTGGCACCAAGAGGAAGCACAGATATTTTTCTGTCTTATGACAGTTACTGCAGATTTCTCAAAAGAGCATTTATGCTCATCACTCTTTCAAAATTGCAATTGTTATTAGACCTGCCTCTAAAACTAGTTATTTAATGTCTTCAAGAAACACATATTACTATAATATAATTTAGTTTTTCTAATGTTTTGATAACTGTACTTCAATATAATTTGTTTCCTCCCATGATTTCCTTCCATGATTTTTTTGCCATGACCACATACCACCTATATTTTTATTTACATAATGTTTTCTTTAAAATAACCAGTGTCTTACTCAATGAACTGTTTATAGAGAAAAATTTCTCTTTCTCCTGCTGTAACAATTCATTATGTTATTGGAAACATTAAAATAAATATGCAACTATTAGAATTTTTATAAGAAGAATAGGTAGCTCACATTCCACATTTTGAGAAATGCTAAACTAAGGCATAAAATGTCAGGTCTGGCACTCTCCTGTGAAGGCAGTCTGCTTTGCTAAAAGGTCAGTAATCACTAAGTGATCAGGAAATTTCTCTGAGGGTCATTCTGTAAGTGCTTCACACAGAGCTCATGGAAGCTCTCACTGTAGAGATAGGCTACATAAGGCAGTTCCCCTACGAGGAGGAAGGAACCTGGCTTTGGAATCACATTGCAGTATAGATTCTTGTCAGCCACCTGCCGTCTGTGCAATCTTGGCTAACTCAACCCTAGCTGATTTACTGATCTACAATATTCTAGTAAAGAGTAACACTCTGACGACTACCAAAAAAACTATTAGCACTAATAAATGAACTCAGTAAAGTTGTAGAATACAAGATCAACATGCAAAAAGCAGTTGTCTTTCTACACACTGACAACAAACTATCTGAAAATGAAATTAAGAAAATCCCATGTACAAAGCATCAAAACAATACAATTTTTAAGAATTAATTTAACCAAGGAGATGAAAGATCTATATACGCTGAAAACTATATGATTGGTGAAAGAAATTAAAGATATCAATAAATGGAAATATATCCATTTTTATTGATTAGAAGAAATAATATTGTTAAAATGTCTATACTGCCCAAAACTGTCTAATATTCAATGCAATCCCTATCAAAATTCCAATGGCATTTTTTAAAGAAATTGAGTAAACAGTCATAAAATTCATATGGAACCACAGAAGACCCCAAATAGTCGAAGCAGTCTTGAAAAGGAAGAACAAAGCTGGAGGTTCACACTTCCTGACTTCAAACTATCCAAAGCTATGGTAAACAAACTGTATGGTGCTGGCATAAAAATAGATACATAGACCAATGGAACTGAGTCTAGAGCCCAGAAATAAACCTGCACATATATGGTCAACTAATATTTTACAATGAAGCCGAGAATACACAATGGGGAAATCCTTAATACACGGTGCCAGGAAAACTGGATACCTACATGCAAAAGAGTTAAATTGGTCCCTATCTTACACCATACACAAAAATTAACTTGAAATGGGTTAAAGACTTAAACATAAAGACCTGAAACCATAAACTTCAGGTAAAGCTCCTTGACATTGGTCTTGACAATGATTTTTTGTATATGACACCAAGAGCACGGCAACAGAAGCAAAAATAAACAGTTGTAACTACATCAAACAAAAATGCTTCTGCACAACAAAGGAAGCCACCAACAAAATGAAAAAGCAATCTTTGGAATGGGAGAAAATATCTGTAAACCATATATCTGATAAATCCAAAACACATAAAGAACTCACATGATTCGGGGCCCCTGAATGGCTCAGATGGTTAAGCATCTGCCTTTGGCTCAGGTCATGATCCCAGGGTCCTGGGATTGAGCCCCGCATCAGGCTCCCTGCTCAGTGGGGAACCTGCTTCTCCCTCTGCCTCTGCCTCTCTCTCTCTCTGACTCTCATGAATAAATAAATAAAACATTAAAAAAAAAAGAACTCACATAATTCAATAGCAAAAAAAAAAAAAAAAACCTAATTAAAAATGGGCAAAGAATTCCAGAGATGACATACAAATGGCCAACTGGCATATGAAAAAGTACTCAACATCACTAATCATCAGAGAAATGCAAATCAAATTCACAATGAGATATCACCTCATACCTGTTAGAATGGCTGTTATCAAAAAGACAGGAGATAACAAATGTTGGTGAAAATGTGGGGAAAAGGGAACTCTTGTACATTGTTAACTGTTACTGGGAATGTAAATTGGTATAGCTGCTATGGAAAACAGTATGGAGGTTCCTCAAAAAATTAAAAATAGACCTATCACATGATCCAGCAATCCCACTTCTGGGCACATATCCAAAAGAATTGAAATCAGGATATCTAAGAGAGATCTTCATCTTCTGTTCATTGCAGTGTTATTCACAATAGCTAAAATATGGAAACAACCTAAGTGTCCATCAGAACACACATATGCAATGAATACATGTGAGATATAATAAATATATATTATATCTCACATATATATGTATATATATATATCTTCTATGTATATATATATATGTATATATACAGAATATTACTCAGCCATAAAAAAGAAGAAATCCTCCCATTTGCAACAACATGGATAAACCTGGAGGGCATTATGCTAAATGAAATAAGCCAAAAGAGAAAGACAAATACTGCATGGTATCACTTATATGTGGAATCTAAAAGAGTCAAACTCATAGAAACAGTGGCATGGTGGTTGCTGCAGGGAGGTGGAGTGGAAAAATGGGGAGATGTTGACCAAAGGGCTAAAATTTCGGTTATAAGATGAATAATTATTTGAGGTTCTAATGTGCAGCATACTAATTATAGTTAATAATATTGTATTGTATACTTGAAATTGGAGAAGAGAATAAATCTTATGTTCTCACCACACACACAAAAATGTTAACTATGTGAGGTGATAGATGTTTTAATGAACTTAGTTGTGGTAATCATTTCACAATGTATACATATATCAAGTCATCATGTTGTACATCTTAAATATATACAATTTTATTTGTCAGTTATACCTCAGTACAATTGGGGGTGGGGGGTTGGAGATTAAATGGGATGCCATTCCAGGTGCCTGAGCCTAAGTAAGTGCTCACAGAATGCTTGTTCTCTTCCCACCACTCCTTTTCTTGGTTAGTAGGTTATGGAGAAGACTATAATTTGAACAGAAAGACAAAAGATTTCAGTGTTGTGGTATCACAGTACCATGTCTGACAGGTAAAGACTCAGCTTTAAGTGGAGTCTTGAGTGCTAGAAAATGCACTTTATTTAGAAAATCTGGATTCCTATATTCCCATATTTCCGATGACCTTGAGCCAATGAACCTGAGTATCAAGTTTTCTTGTCTTTCCGTTAGAGTGATGTATGATGTACATCACTGGTTTATTGTAAAAATTACATTAAAATACATGCAAGAGTACTGTCCAAGGCAGGACAATCCTATCATTACTTATCTGGCATACAGTCTTCTAAGATTTTATTTATTTATTTATTTGACAGAGAGAGACAGCGAGAGAGGGAACACAGCAGGGGTAGTGGGAGAGGGAGAAGCAGGCTTCCCACCGAGCAGGGAGCCCGATGCAGGGCTCGATCCCAGGACCCTGGGATCATGACCTGACCTGAAGGCATAAACTTAATGACTGAGCCACCCAGGCGCCCTGTGGCATACAGTCTTCTGAACTAATTTGTGACTCTTATGAATGACTAGAAGTTGTCATGAGCACTCGTTATTTCACTAGACAGTAAGGCTAATTGTTTCTACAATTTCTGTCCCTTTCCTGTGGTATTAGATTACTGTCCCACCTGCTCTGTGTTTATTACTTTATTTATTTGTTCCAAAAAATGTATTGATAATCTACAATATTTCAGACCATAGAGCTGACAATATTAGTGAATAGGAAGATCTAACACTTAAACAGAACTCAGAACTATTCAGAGCATTTCATGTGTATTAAACATTTAATCTTTGCATCAGTTCTATGATTTTTAATTTGCAGCTGGGGAAACTGAAACACAGAGAGGTTAAGTAACTTGCCCAAGGCCACACAGCTAGTAACTGGCAGAGTGAGAACTCATCTGATGCAGTCTAAGTCTAGAGTCTGTTCTAATCACTATATCATGCCCCCTCTCAAGACAGACAAGATGGACATCACCTCCTCATACAGGGGGGAGCTTCTATGAAATAAGTGCACCCTAACTAACAATAGTAAGGAAATAGAGCTTCGCAGTTTCCAGAGCTTTTCACAATAGTGTTTCATTTGATTTCTTCAGTGGCCCTGGACACAGGGAAGGAATTAGCATCTTCACTATGTAGATAAGAAAACTGTGACATGATCTTAAAGTACTGAAAAAGATAGAAAATTGAGAAGCAAAGACCTCAACTTGAAATTTTAATAAAAACATTATTTTCTGGATGTTCTTTTCTCGTATAATACTACACAGGCTTATTATGAAGATCAAATAACATGACAGATTGTAAATTCCAAAGAACTGTGTATTACCTATAAGAAACAGTAGTAGTAGTGGAGAGAGTATCAGTTTCAATGCCCACAGAAACCTGATCTCCATGTGGACTTTGTCTAATTTAAACTAGGGCCATCATCTTCATAATATCTTCAAACCCCAAACATCCTATTCTGGCCTTAAACCCACAGACAACTGTACACTAGAATTCTCTGCTGGTGTAACATCATAGGGTATCCATACAGCAAATGTCAGTTGTCTCCTCCTCAAGAATAGGAGTTTGAACTCCAAACCCAACCCTGAAGCTAGCCTACTGTGAGAAGTGATTGAGCTGCAAACCTCTGGACTTAGTATCTTCATCTGCAAACTAGCTGGTAGAAGTGATAATATAGGGTCCTCATCCATTTTCCTATTTTTGTGTCCTTCTAATAGTCCCCACCCCCTGACCTGCCACACCCATATCCTATTTCTGTTACCATCTTCTCGATACTCTCTCTACCAGAGGCCCTCATTTAATACTTGTTTTATGAATGTCTCTTGTCAGCATGCATTTGGTGTAAAGGGAATCCAATTTTTTTCTTGGGAATAATGACATTATTAATCTAATGATTTTTTAAAATAATCAGGACACTGGGTCAATATTCTTCACTTAACACACTAAGTCTATATACTGCAATGTTACTAATTGGAGAGATTTTTTATTTCAGAGTTCCAGATATTATTAATATGTGTGGTCAAGACTGGAAACATTGTCAAGATTACATAAAGCTTCTTTTATAGGAAAAGTTCTCTGATTCAGAGTTGTGTAGGAAAAAAATTCATCAGCTTTGTCCATTTTGTGAAGTAAAAAGAGCTTGGGCTTTGGAATCTGGCAAGTCTGAAGTCTGAGTCTCAATTGTACTCATCTGTAAAGTGGAAATAATGCCATCTACGTCACAGGGTTTTTCAGAAGGGAACTGAAATCATGAGAGAGGATCCCTGTGCACAGTACTCAGCACATAGTAGATGTTCAGTCACTGTTCATTTCTCCCTATACTCCTGCTCTGATTGAAATCTATATTGAAATGTTCGGCATTCTGCTCACCAGGCTTTGTGGACTTTGACAGATAAGAGCTTTCCTCAGCTTAGTATTTGGTAGGCAACTATAATGATAAACAATAACAAACACTTACTCAAGTGTTCAAAAGCAATTGATTTTCCTTGTTTTTTTTTTTTTTTTAACTCACCAAAAGTTTATCAACTTGCAAAAGCCTGTTTCTAAGTATCTCACCCTCCCCTGGGACAAGAGGTGCAAAATTATAGCTCCTAATATTTATTATGACTTTCATAAAATAAATCACCAACAGACTCTTGCAAGGAGTTATTATTAATTTTATTAATTGTAATGATACCAGTTGTGTTCAAAAACCTCATTCCAGTTTTTTCTTGGCATTTACATAATTCTTGTTTTTCAAGTTGAAAAAAAAGGTGTTCAGATTAGACTCAATGCCAGCTTTGTCATTAATTTGTAAGTCTTGGATAAATACCTTTGATGGAAAAAAAACCCTAACTAAATCTAATTTCCATTCAATATATAACATTAATCAATTAAGGATGTCCCGAAAGTACATCCGTATAAGCAATAATTGTTCATTGTCCATGCAAAAATTTAAAAAAGTGTTGAGTGATAGAAATCGCTTCCCAAAACTATTGTGCAATCAAAAAGAAGCTCCTTGTGTTAGATAGAGCTGAAGTTTAAGGTTAAAGTTCAAGTTTTCATTCCGCACTATTCAGCTTCACATGCATGGAATTCCCGGTAATATCGACATAGGGAGAGCAGAGCATCAGTCAAAACCCACCAGACAGATGTGAAAATCGAATTTTTCCAGTAAGCTCTAATGTAAAAGGAAATGCTAGCACATTGCAGGGCGGTGGAGTTGGAACATTGCGTGAAGATGAGAGCTGCAACTATAGCAACGTGGGAAACTGTGAGTCTAAAAATCAGAGGAAGAACTGCTCTGATAAGGATGAGTAAGGGCAGAGGAATTTTCTCCTAATGATTCAGATGTTTGAGACTAAAATATTTGTAAGAGATAAGCCAGTCTTTCCCCCTCTCTACCATGTAGGTCACAATGCCCAGGCAGAGAAGGCACGCTGTGACTAGGAAACCCAGTCTTGCCGGGGAAGCCTGCTCTCCAGCCCCCCACCCCAGACCCGAGCAGTGTTGCTTTGATAAGAAATTCATTGATCTTACAAGCTCCACTTATTTATTCTGTGGGAGAATAAACATGATCAGAACCTCATCTTATTCTCAAATGTTTTATGATATCATATGTGTTATAAGAAGCACACATACATAATTCTGTGTAGGATAGAGATTGGTCATGTGACTTGAGAAACAAAAAACAACCAACATCTGTGTAGTCATAGAATGTTCTACTTTTCACATTGCTTTCACATATGTTATCTCATTGAACCATGTCACAATTCTGCGAGGTAGAGATTATTAATATTATTCCGGTCCTGTAGATAATGCTCATGGTGGTTCCATTAAGAGCCATGTGCGCAGTCACACACTGGGTCTGGGCCTCGTGGGGACTTCCACCCAGTTTGCAATGTTGTGTTTTTTTTTCTTTTATTATGTTATGTTAATCACCATACATCATTAGTTTTTGATGTAGTGTTCCATGATTCATTGTTTGCGTGTAACACCCAGTGCTCAATTCAGTACGTGCCCTCTTTAATACCCATCACCAGGCTAGCCCATCCCCCCACCCCCCTCCCCTCTAGAACTCTCAGTTTGTTTCTCAGAGTCCATAGTCTCTCATGGTTCATCTCCCCCTCCGATTTCCCCCCCTTCATTTTACCCTTCCTGCTATCTTTTTTTTTTTAAACATATAATGTATTATTTGTTTCAGAGGTACAGGTCTGTGATTCAACAGTCTTACACAATTCACAGCGCTCACCATAACATATACCCTCCCCAATGTCTATCACACAGCCACCCCATCCCTCCCGCCCCCCCCACTCCAGCAACCCTTAGTTTGTTTCCTGAGATTAAGAATTCCTCATATCAGTGAGATCATATGATACATGTATTTCTCTGATTGACTTATTTTGTTCAGCATAATACCCTCCAGTTCCATCCACCTCGTTGCAGATGGCAAGATTTCATTCCTTTTGATGGCTTCATAATATTCCATTATATATATATATATATATATATATACCACATCTTCTTTATCCATTCATCTGTCGATGGACATCTTGGCTATTTCCACAGTTTGGCTATTGTGGACATTGCTGCTATAAACATCGGGGTGCACGTACCCCTTTGGCTCCTTACATTTGTATCTTTGGGGTAAATACCCAGTAGTGCAATTGCTGGGTCATACGGTAGCTCTATTTTCAACTTTTAGAGGAACCTCCATACTGTTTTCCAGAGTGGTTGAACCAGCTTGCATTCCCACCAACAGTGTAGGAGGGTTTCCCTTTCTCCGCATCCCCACCAACATCTGTCGCTTCCTGACTTGTTAATTTTAGCCATTTTGACTGGTATGAGGTGGTATCTCATTGAGATTTTGATTTTGATTTCCCTGATACCGAGCAATGTTGAGCACTTTTTCATGTGTCTGTTGGCCATTTGGATGTCTTCTTTGGAAAAATGTCTGTTCATGTCTTCTGCAGTGTTGTTTTTATGTCTCATGCTACTTTTGAAAATCCCATGTTGTTGCTCATATTAGCATATGATTGCAGAGGCTGGAGTCAGTCAAGTCTTAACTGCCCTTTCTAGAAGTTTTCCCATCTTCTTTGGGCAATGGGGAGCTTTGAAGATGGATGATAATGTATTATTTTTTTATTCTTTCTTCTGCTTCTGTTTTTAATCTAGTAATGGCACAAGAATGAGCTTTTGAAGGAGAGATTAAAGTCAGGGAAGCAAGTCTGAAGATCATTGCAATAATATAGATAAGCAGTAATGACATTATGAATTAGGTATTAACAGGAATGAAAAATCAAAATGATTATCCCTCTTTTGCAGATGAAAACACTGAGGAATTGAAAAGAAAAGTTTCAGAGGTATGCAGGGTTTCTCCGGCATTATCATAAGCAATGACAGCTAGCAAATACTAACCCTAGCTGAACAAATACTCCGAAGCATGCAAGATCCTTAGCTTGGACACCTCTACCTGCCTACCTCCCAGGCCACAGACCTTTAACTCCAGAAACTATTCACCCCGATGCACTCTATTCTCTGTGCCATTCCACAGATTGAGCCTTCTGTCATGGAATCCTTTTATCCCAGAGAACACTTCTTGCTCAATCCTCCACAACTCAGTTCACTTCTGAAGAGCCCCCCTGTGCAACCGTCCCATCTGTTATTATGTGTGCATCTATCATAACATTAATCACATTGTACTAACATTTTATATATCTGTCCCACCTAGAAGCCAAAAGCTAAATTGTAACCATCTTCATGTCCTTCTAGCCTTACATATTTTAAGGACCCCATATAATTTACTGAATGGAGGTATGGAGCTTCTACATCATTAATAATCATAGATTATTTGATCCTGTGATACAGAGGCATAGCAAGTGAAGTAGATGTCTAACCCACTGGTTTTCTAGTCTCTAAAATGACATGGCAAGGGTATAGTTTGGGCCAAAATGTATTTCTGAATTGAAATTTTAAACCTAGAAAGGCTGTATGCGAAGGGATAGAAAGAAGACCTGGCTTCTTCTATGTTCGATTATTCAAATGGTTTTCATTTCTAGAACTCTGCTTCTCCACCCCCCACCTTGTTGCCCCCTTTATGCACCTCTACCCTGTCCCACGCCTCAGACTGATTACCTTATCCCCACCTCACCTGACACCTTATTTCTTCCTTGCCTGGGCTGTCCCATGATGTAATGAGGCAGCTGAGCACACAGCACTGCCGCTGCCTCTGCCTCACAGCAGGGGTCTCTGGAAACACCCAGTTCCTTCCCCTGGATGGAGACTGCAGCAGTCCTGGATGGAAAGGCATTTTGTTGCTAACATGATTAATAATATGTTGGGAGGTGGGAAGGTAGAGTGCGGGGGAGTGCCTTTCCTGGAAAGTTTTTCCCTCTTCATTGCTTACGTCATATCTACTTTAATCAGACAAACAAGGATATGCAAAAATGAGATGCGAAATGATTCAGACATTTTTGACAAAGCACCATGCAGAGTAGACAAAAGAATATATTTAAAGGGAAATATACACATTTCAGATCAAGTTTCATGTGTTCTTTACAGATCTCCCATTGTCCACTAAGAGGACAAGTATGGATCATGCATAGCAAACAAGGTGCATTGGTTTCTGACGGTCAGAAGATACAAGGAATCCATGATTACTTAAGTTTATTAGGCCTTTTAGAGAGAGCACTAATAATATATTATTGATTTTTAAGCTTGGAAGTCAGGGTTGAGTATAAATTTTACTTGATTCAGTTTATGCCAAGCTCCTAAATTTGCAGATGAACAATATTGAGTCACAATCCAAAATATGAACAAAAATTTGAGAGGGAAAACAAGAATTAGGATAAGTTTGTTTCAAATTCCATATGCTTTGGAAAGAAGTTTTATAAATAACGTGAGTAAACTCATCATCCAGAATCTAGGCATGTTCATCATCCAGAATCTAGACAACTATGATTTTTATAGGTTAGTATGATGATTAAGACCTTGTTCTCTGGAGTTAGAACTAACTGATGAAAACCTGTAGTCTTTCTTTTGCTGGCTTTTTGAACTTAGGAAAATTTCTCCACCTATATGATCATCTGTTATGGGAATAATACAAGTACTTACCTTATAAACTGGGAAGGATTAAATGAGATATATAATTAAATGAGATATATAAAAGTGTGTTAGTGGCTACATGGTAATATATGTAGATAGATACTGTGTAAATATTATTAGTGATACTTGACTGGCTTTTAACTCTTCTAGGAATTACATCATAGGAAAGCAGCTATTATTTCTTTTGAATAATCCTTAATATTAATTATGTATTGACTGACTTCTGCATCTACTATAAATGGTTGATTATATAGCCTAAAGTGTCAAAAGAAATCCTGTGTTCGAAACTCAATGGTATCATGTAGAAAGTTCTACTATTTGGTGATCATGGTGGTCTGCAAATATTTTTTACTCCTCCCATATAAAAGTGGAGTCTAATTCCTCTCCTCTTGAGTGGAGGTTCGCCTTAGTGACTCACTTCTATCAGTGAGCCCTGGGCCTCCATGCTGAAGACCATGTGGAAAGACCACCTAGAGACAGAAGGTGCCCAAGGAGTCCCAGGCTATTCTAGCCTCTCAGCTGTTTAAGTCCCTGCATTAACCACCATCTGAATGAATGAATGAGTCTTAGATGACTCCAGCCTCTAGCTCCCTGCCCCAGCTAATAATGAATGGAACAGAGGGAAGCAGGATGTTGCCACCCATCCCAGCCCAAATTGCAGATTTGTGATCAAAATCAATATTATGGTTTTGTGGTGCTTGGTTTGCAGTAATAGTTTTTGGAAAAAAGTGACCAATTTGTGTGCATCTGTGTGTATGAAATGTTTCGCTTATTAGAAAGCTTGGTTTATTGCATAGGTTCCAAATTTTGTCCAACTTGAAAATTTAACTATGTGTCTGATAGTGTTCTAAAAGAGATTGTTGAACAATTAGCACACAGCAGCACTTTCCTACAAATACATATTTAATAAACCTTAGATATAAGGTAGTCTAACCTTTTTTTTTTTCAATGAAACACCAAGCTCAAAGAGGTCATGTAATGTTCCCCATATTTTACTACAAGATGGTACCAGCAGTTCAACTGGCTGTTGGCTTCCCTCATGCTTTGGGGAGCACTCATTCAAGAGCATTCCCCTGGCATCTTGTAGCTGCCTTGATTATTGCTCCTATTACATTGTAGTTTGATTGCTGCTCTATCTTCCATTCCTACTAGACTATTCTCTTCTTGACAGCAGGTACTTTTTATTATTCACTTTTAAACACATAGAAACTGGCATGTCCTCAAGTAGTTAAATATGCATGGATAAGAGATTTTTTTGGCCACGTGTATAATTTGGAATTTTTTTTCTGATGGATATCAGTCAGTAATTCTCAATCCAGAAAGACTGAGGTGAAGGCCATATTCCCAGCAACTCTGACTGAAGCAGCCGAGAGTGGAACCTAGGTATCTGTGAATTTTAACAGTTCCCAAGTTAAGTTTTTCAAACAGTTCTGTTGTTATAACATAACTAGCAATTGTCCTTCCCTGGGCAAGTCATGTTCCCAGCACTGTATCTACACAGAAGCAATGACCTAGAAGAGGTCTCTTGGAGGACAGATTTGATTCATCTTTTATCTCCATTTGTAACTCATTTTCTGATCAGTAGCCATGTCACTGGATATTTGAGGACAGGAGCAGGAGAAGTGGCAAATTTAGTACCCAAAATGAAGGAGACCTTACTACGACCACACACCTGGGTTGCTTGGTTGGTTTGAACCAACTAGAAATTGTTGGTTCGCCTAAGGACTCCGAATCAATTGTGATGCGTAGGGGAACAACCTTGTTCTAAAACAGCTTTTTATCTATAATGGTTTCCCTGGGGCTTTGTCAACTCTTGAAGTGGGTGCAAAAGAG
The DNA here is from genome assembly GCF_004348235.1 of Phoca vitulina. Classification (NCBI taxonomy): domain Eukaryota; kingdom Metazoa; phylum Chordata; class Mammalia; order Carnivora; family Phocidae; genus Phoca; species Phoca vitulina. Next base: position 6,371,511 of record NW_022589723.1, on the reverse strand, counting down.
GGGCAAATGGTAAAATTGTAGGTCTTTTACTTGACCCTAAAAACACTGTGGTGGAGTCTGAAGGATACTATTTTAACATCCAAAGAATCCTGAACCCAGCTGTTTTCTTTATTTAAACATCCTGACTGATTTTGTATTTCCATGTGCTTTGATTTACCTGTTTGTTCATTTTTCCTTCAGCAAAACAGGCAATTAGACCCCTCTCACATAGGAAAACAAATTAAGCCCTAGAGAAATAAATGAAATAAACATATATAGAACATAAGGTAAACATAAGAATAGAATAGCCAAAGAAACAATACGGTATAGCTGAACACACACAGGCATAGGCATCACGCAGTTACCTTAATACCACGGAGCTGTGGTTAATTTACTTCAACTCTCTTCCCTTCAGTTTCCTCATTTGTGAAATATCAACCCAATAGCACTCTGATTAAAACCAGTGAGGCACTCCAGTCTAATCAATAGAAAAACATCACAAAAATTCCAATAGAGGAGCATTCTACAAAATACCTGACTTGTATGTTCCTCAAAACTGTCAAGGTCATCAAAAACAAGGAAAGACTGAGAAACTGTCACAGCCAAGAGAAGCCTAAGGAAAAATGACAAGTAAATGTAATGTGTTATCCTGGATGGGAACCTGGAACTGAAAATGGGCATTGGGTAAAAACTAAGGAAATCTGAATAAACTAGGGACTTTAGTTAATAACAATGGGCCAATATTGGTTCAATAATTATAACAAATGCGCCATAGTAATGTAGATGTTAGTAATAATGGGAGAAACTGGATTCAGAGTATATGGGGACTCTCTGTACTATTTTTCAATTCTTCTGTGAGTCTACAGCTGTTCTAAAAATAAAGTCTATTTTTTAAAAATCAAATGAGTAAACATTCACAAAAGCACATAGTTGGTGCTCACTCCATAAGTGTTGCATCTTCTCTTCTGGACACTGTGGACACATGGAATAGCCATTATCTATATCCTCCTGTATCTTTTCCCCCTTCCTAATCCATAAGAAGATTCTGGGGAGAATGTGAGCCCCATCCCCATATTTTCATTTATAAGTTATCAGGGGTAAGAATGCTTACACCACTTTAAGGTTATTTTAATTATGTCTATGACATAGTTTCTGCCACATGAAGAATAATTTTTGTTGGAACCTATTAGAGTTCTTTTGGTCCAAATCCCTCCAAATAGCCTTACAAACCCTTAAACCAATTCAATGTATCGGTAATTTCCCTTGTAAATTCATTTTGGCTCCTTGCAATAAACTCTGATACATTAAAAGTATTTTAAAATTAGGAACAAGATATAAGTGTTTCTAAGAAATTTTTTTTCACCAATACTATATAAATACAAGTACAAGCTGTCCAAATGTCTTCATATGCCTGAAAGAGAAAGAATCTCTGTCTTTCTTTCTTTCTTTCTTTCTTTCTTTCTTTCTTTCTTTCTTTTTTCCCCAGGCTTGGTTCTTTAGAAAAGTGTTTCTTCTTACTTCACTTCACAGCCTCTCTTTTATTGCACCAACAACTTACAACTCAAAGATTAAATAATTAAGGACTTGCATTCTTAAAATATAGGGGAAGACATGAAAAATTAAAATCTTGTTGTTTTCCCAAGTTATAGGACAGATTTTAATGTATAAATCAGATAGATCTTTAAGTAAAATTTTACTTTGGCAAGTAAGAAACCTAGGCAAAATTCACTATCTGGTTTCACCACTATCTGAAATAGCTCTGGACTTGTGATGTGGAGTAGTATTTTTATCTGTATCTTCTATTTTAAGTTATTATAATATTAAGGCATAAGCTGTCTCTCCCTAAACCAGGAAAGGTATTCCTCAGTTTCTCTTTATTTTCCTCTATGAAAGAAGTAGCACCAAAATTTAAACTATTTCATCTTGAGTTTTGATGTAGAGAAATGCAGGAAGAGTGCTAACCCGAGGCTTGTCTAAATTCCCAGTGTGCTGGGATTCAGATTCTCACCGCTGAGGTCTTTGTCGGGCAGTGTGCCCAATGAGTCTCAGCCCAGGATTTAAGATTCCTTAGCTGCGTTAACACATTTGAAAACATTATTCTGATCAGTAGTCTGTAAGTGCCTTCATTTTCTCAAGTACAAAATGGACATAATTGAATATTTACTACATCTTAGAGAAGTGTGCAGCTTTCGGAACACTGAAACATTTAAGAGGCTCAGGTGAAAGATTAAAGAATTAAGTGTACCAACCTTCTTTCTTAATTTTGATCTAAGTGGGGAATATTCAGTGTGATGTCATACGGCAGGTTACACAGCATAACTTGTCATGTTGAACAGAGTATCTCAAAAAGCACCAGCTAGACCTAAACTGAACCCAATCGCCTGCTCTGTTGGCATGTAAGATTATTAGGGAGATAGTATAGGTAGTATTTTGTAACTGCCTTCCTTTCCTTTAAAACAAAACCCTCTTTCTTGTTTATTGGACTGTTCTTGACCTTCAATAATTCACTCATTCCTTTTTAAAGATAATATGAGGAAGTGAGCATGAAAAAGAAAATAAATAAAATTCTAATTTTTGAGACTATGAATTTACTACATAGATGTAAACAATTTCCTGTATAGCCTTCAAGGGGCAAAAAATTTTAAATATAAACATATAAAAATTATATGTATGTATATATATTTATCTCCCATACTGTAACTATTATTTGGTTGGCTTCAGGGCAATCTTCCTCATAGATCTTATGTTACAGAATTCAGTATCATTTTCATATAAACCTCTTCCTTTAATGGGTTTAACAGTTCTTTGTATTTGAATTATAACTTATTTATTAAATAAAAATATTTTTTATTCTAAATTGCCTAACAGTACTGCAAAAGAGGATTGTTGAGTGGAAAACTGCACCTTGTTATTTTGATATGCTTAATAAGTTATATCGATTGCAAAATTCTAAAAAAGGAAAAAGATAATCTACTCTCTGATATTGTATGTCCTTTGTTACTTCAACCATTAACATCTGTGAGCCGCTGTCAGTAATTTCTTTAATGAGATTATTGTGTT
>NW_022589723.1:6330972-6363472 GCF_004348235.1 Phoca vitulina | reverse complement strand
CCAGCAGTTTGTGAATTTCAGGCAGCAATGTCTTTGTCTCTCTTGGTTTGTGTACTGATTTTCTTGGTTGAATAATGGAGAAGTCACCGCTAATGAATATTAAAAGCCTGTAATTTAGTCAAAAACAATGTTGTCCACACTTTTTTCCTGAGTAATTTCAGTTGTTGTTGTTGTTGTTTTTTTAAATCAAGCATAAATGGTAGATAATGTTCCTCTGAATGGGGCCCTTAGGCTTTCTTAGCTGAGGCTTGTTTAGCTTGCCAAGTTTAAATATTTTCTGAACTGATCCCAGAACTGAGAAGCCTTCATCACAGCACAGCATTAAAAATGATGGATGTGATACATATTTAATACAATAAAATGGCCATTTATATGCCCATACTAGACACAGGGGAAATCCTCACAGGAAAGATTTCTAAAATCAAAAGGGGCCTATTCTCTAATCGATGTGAGGGGATTTACGCGGATAACTCCCATTAATGCTAATGGGTGTTATGAGCTTATATCCTCCATGCACCATTGGAAAGATACACTCAGTGCCACTCGAAAAGAAGCTGTTGCAGTGATGAAATTCTCTGAGAGTATTCCGGGGGAAGGAAAATTTGAGGAAGAGCTAAAATGGTAGTAAAGTTGCAGTTGTAGTTTGCCTCATGAAGATACCGCATTCCCCGGCTCGGAGGGGCTGCTGTGTTCAGGGCAACTGTCACTAGGAGAGGTCTTTTTGACCATGCATCATGGTGAAGTGTGTAATAGATGCATAAGCTGCATTTTATGATGCTTTTAATTCTTAAGTGCAGTGCTTGGTTAGGTGCTCAGGTAGGTTTGGGGAACTGAGTGATGCTGGAAATAATTATAATAAGTAAAGTCTGAATCACATGATGGCATCTGCTTCCTCTTATGCTAGGGAGAAAAAAAGTAGCTGACCATGCTACCCCTGACACCAGCCTCCAGAAGAGAGGCCATTCCTCTGGCTTGCTTAACTAAGATGAGTGTAGGGCCTTTGTCTCTGAGGTTAGTCTGCTAGGAGTTTTCATTATGCATTACATGACAAATTAGAGGGATGACATCCTCCTGCCTGGGCTGACTTCACCCAAAGTGGACTAGTAAGAACTATTACTGAGCAGTTATAACCGCATTCCCCATAGATAGTTATATTTTGCAGCCACTGAAAGCGGTCCATTTGCTAGAAATACAATACCTTAACACTCCAATGCAGAGACACTCACAGTTATTCATGTATAGCATTTCGTATTTAAAAACGGGTATCTTTCCCCAATTTTGCAGTTGAGAAAACTGAAACACCAAGAGACTAGTTCAAAAGTCACTCAGAAAAGGAATCGAATGGCTAATTATATGACTCTCCATTCAAGTATCCTCCTTCTCTTCTGAACACTTCTATAGTGTTTCCTCTGTGGCTTTCTGGTAGCACTAATCACACATGGTATGGCTGTTATCTATATGTTGTCTCAGATGCCCTAAACCACAAATTCTTGAGGTCAGGATCCACTTCTGATCCACCCGTACTTTGTCAAACTCACAGTAGCTTCTCAATAAATGTTGAATGAATACATGAACAAATCACTAGTACCCCATCTGTGGCCCACTGTATCTTTCCATCTCTCATTTTTAGTGCGTGCCCAATGCTCTATTTGTATGGCATTCTTTCCAGAATACATATAAAGTTCTTTGAGGAAAAGAGCAGAAAGAGCTCAGGAAGAATGAATGTGGTCTCTGAGTCTGAGAAGGGGAGATGGACTGTCTAAGTCTGCATTGGACTCTTACTGGGGGCTCTGTGCCCCACCTATAATCTTTGATGACTGCAACAGATCCCACTGTTCATGCGTTAAAATGCCTCCTAATGGTACTCTATCCTATTGAGTTTTAAAATTACATTTATTTTTTAGAAAGAATAATTTTGGACAGCCCCATATGCTCAGTATTTGAGAAGGGGAATTAGGTCACAATTGAAAAGAGGCAAATGTCTTTATCCCTTTCTTCTGCATACTTTTTTACAAAAGTCCCAAGAGATTTAGCTTAAATGACAATACTTGAATTCTAAAAACAAAATCTAAAATAAAATAACTGACTGTATCATACTTAAAATCCTGAAAGTTAAAAAAATACTTAAGTCTCATAAGTGACATAAACCAAGACAACTGCATTTGAGATTAAGCCACTTGAAGGCATAGATCTGTCATATACTGTTCCTGCTATAATATCTAACACTGGGCTGGAAACTGATGGGGCACAAATACTATTTTAGAGACCCCAAAAATGGCTGATCAGTTTAGTCAATTTCATAAGCTAGAAGTCTAGCTTCTAGGTGCCAAGTAGGAAAAATAACTGATTGGCCTTCTATACATCCACTTCCTATCCCATGGTCCTGGCATCATAGAGTCACATATATTTTCATCAATACATTTCTCAACTGAGAAATAAAGTCCTTAAAAATTCTACCAACACCCTTTTTAGCTTATTTACACTGCTTTGCTGCAGCAATTGAATAATTTTAAAGAATAACAAATAATTGTATAATTAATCAGGATGCCAGAAGAAGAAGGGGAAGAAGGAGGGGAGGAAGAAAAAGGGGAAGAAGAAGCAGCCAGCTTTATTATTCACTCCTGAGCACTTCTTTCCTACACAAGTCCTCCGCTGACCTCCATCACTATGCCACTAGCATGGTGAGCTTGGCCTGATAAATAGTTCAGTGAGAGACACAGAGTGAAAATGAAAATTAAGCACTTTATTGACAAGAAGAATTAATACCCCAACAAAAAATAAAATCCATACATACTTTCTTGCTGAGGAAAAATGATACACAGACAACACAGACTATTGATTTGAACCAATTGAAGTTAAAGCAGAATATTTATTGGACCGTACAGTATTTAAATGTCCTAAATTCCACTCAGTACCACTAGCTGCTAGCACTGCAGAATTCTAGCATTGCACCCTGCAGTTTGTACTAATTGGTGGGAAATGTAGGCCTGATGTCAAAGACAACTATAATTGTCTGATGAAAATAACTTGCTTTTGACACCAGTATATGTTGCACCCCATATATCACATCCTCCTTGCATAAGGAGGTGTTGTTTTAGATAGCCAAGGTAATTATAATTGGCTTTAATGTATCTGAAATAACCACGTATGAAAGAGTGTTGTAAGAAAGAAGAGGCTTACAATGACCTACTAGCATTTATGACAAAATGGTTGCTCACGGAAAGGGGAAAAAAAAAAAAAAAAAGCCTAACTGAAAGCATAGGCTTATACAATGCAGGTTTTAGAATGTTAGAAAGCTTTGATTTAGAGACGATCCTGTTTTGACCATAATGCATTTTGTCATGTGAAGATTAAATGTGGGGGACGCTTACATTTCTCCAACTCACTGAGCTTCCACCTCAGGACTTACTTTTTTTTTTTTTTTCTCACATCAATAGACATCTTTTTAAACATTGTATTCATGTCTGCCTCTCTTGACAGCAAATAAAATTTAATAAATAAAATTCCATATGATAAATACGTTAGATTTAAGGAGTCGCCTTGATAAAGTGTGGACATTTTCAAAAATGATTTGTGAAAAACAAATAAATTTAACAGTGTTACCAGCTCCAAATATATTATCGATGAGGCACAGAAGTATAATGACCCAAAAGAGCATTTGCACAGGTTTTCACACTGCTTAAATTACTGCCAGATAGGAAAAAAACATTCTCCAGAAGTTGGACCCATTGCCTCTGTAGATCAACATCTGACTGCAGCAACATCTTGGCTTGTCACAAAATTTCAAATCAACAGCAGCCACTGATAACTTATAACAAGGGAGTATTTTCACTTCACAAGCATCAAATCCCATGGCACATTTTTTTAAAAATGTGCCGTCTTTCCTCCCAATCCCCATTCCAACCTTCTGCCAGGTTCTGAGCCTCCTGACCTTTCTAGTTGGCCAGACCCACTCCATTACCTGGGAGTCTTCTCTCTTCCACAAATATTCACAGATGGATTTGGAAAGAAGTGATGGCCCCTCCTCATGTCTCTGCTCTTGGGTTTTGCAGCACTCATTATACTTTACACCACAAAATGTATTTCACACCCCCTCACTTCCCCATGCAGGATTGTGAAGTTAACATTTACTTTGTGTTAAAATAAGCCAAGCAATATGCTAAATGCTTTACATGCATTATTTCATTGAATCTTCACATTAATTCTGTCAAATAGTTACTGTTAATTATCTCCATTTTACAGATGAGGAAACCGAGTTTTGATGTCAATGCCTGTGCTCTTAACCACTTAGTAACACTCCTATCCTCTGTGAAATTGATGCGTTTATGCCACATTCATGTTTTTTTCAGATTCGTGATGTTTATGTAACAAGAATGAACATCATATGGCTTCTACCATATAAAATACAATTATGATCTTTTGATAATGACAACCAAAATGTATAATGTTTAATATTTAATAGCTTCAAATTTTTATAATTTATAGATAGCTTTGGGATATGGTAGTACTCACACTTAGGAACTAGTAGGTCAGTACCTTGATGAAATAAAAAAAAATCCTCTACCAAGAGGCTATAATAAGTCTTGAAATAATAAAGTAACAAATCACAAAGAAGATTCCTCTAGAGTGATAAAAAAATAGGGTGCCAGGGATGGGGAAATCCCTTGAAAACATCTTGCAAACTACAAAATGGTCTCTTTTTGTCAGTTATATGTATAATGTTTAAAAATTTCCAACTTTTTTGTGTATATGACCAACATATCTTCATACAGTTCTTATTTATTAAAGTGTATGTGTATTTGTCCATATTTTGAAAAAAATACTGTGAAAGAGGTTTATTGATTATATTCTATTGTTTTTATTTTTTTAATAGCAGAAAAAAACAAATTTTACTTTTGTGTGTGCTCATAGAGATATAAAATTCAAAGAACTGACCAAAGCAGGCAGCTTTCATACCTTATAGACAAAGAAAAAATTTGTAAAGAGTTGACAAGACAAAAAAGTTTGAGCTTGGTGTAGCAAAATAATGAAGTAACAAGGTTTCTTTATGCAACTTCCTAGCCCTGACTTCCCTATGTGTGGTAATAAGGATGCCTTTTACCCTCCTGGTGCAGGGAGGGCACCCTTCAAACGGGGAATTTATTTCCTAATTTCAGACAGACAGAGGAAGGCCAGAGTGTTCCTCTTGCACCAGCTGTTTCTTAAGTAACTTTAATTCAAAATAATCAATATACCAAAGTGGCATATTTTGGGGTGGCCCACCCTGAACCCCATCACACTGGACTATGTATGCCATGCTGATATATGGATCAGATTTTTTGTAAATTTTTTTTCAGAAAATCTTTAATGCAAAGTTCCTTCTATTTGTTTTATTTTTTCTTCAAGTTTTTATTTAAATTCCGGTTAGTTAACATGCAGTGTAACATTAGTTTCAGGTGTAGAATTTAGTGATTCCTCACTTACATACAACACCCAGTGCTCATCACAAGTGCCCTCTTTAATACCCATCACCTATTTCAACCATCCCCCTGCCCACCTCTCTCCAGCAACCCTCAGTTTGTTCTCTACAGTTAAGAGTCTGTTTCTTGGTTTGCCTCTCTTCCCCCTCCCCCATGTTTATCTGTTTTGTTTCTTATAATACTGAATTAGAGTAGAATTAAGAAAATTAAAGAGAATAATTACCAAAAGTCTTCAAATACACTATGTCAGAGCCAGCCTCCATAGGTGGGGCATCCAGTTGTTTTCACTGTGGAGTTGTGTTTCTTAAAGAAAATGCATTGAACTTTTATGGAGCATTTGAATTGGCAAAAGCATTCTAGTGCATCATACCACCATTTAGTGGGGACCTACTTTGTATGAGACCCTGCAATTGGTATGATATGTAGATGGTAGAGATAAAGAGATTCAAAATACTACTACTACTACTACTACTACTACTACTACTACTACTAGAAATAGCAGCCAGAATGCACTGGGCATTTCCTATTTCATATGCACTATGCTAAGTTATTTATTCATTAATACATGCTTAGTGAGACAAATCTTATTCTAGGTTTCAGGTAGGATAGAGAAATGAATGGAACAGACAGGAGCTAAATAAGGGGTAAGAATTATCAGTAGCCTCTGTTTATACAAATAAGAAAATTGAGCCTCAGAAGTATTTAAGAAACTTATCCAGTATAAGGAGGCAAGGAAGTAATGAAGCTGAGACTTAACTTCTCCATCTATTAACTTTATATGCCGTCATGCTGTGTACAGTGTGGGCTTACTACTGTTGTAGTCATGGAGGATTTTTCATACTGTTTGGGTAAGAGAAACTTAACATTAGTACTAGCCCAAACTTAACTCCTAAAATAAATTCTTATAAAATAAACTTCCAGGGGCTTATCAAAAAAGACTATTTTAGTTATTAAATCAAAGATTAAAGATCTGAAAAAAAAAATGTACTCTACTGGGTGGTGAAATTTAGAACCACCATTCCTTCATGATGGAACTCTTTAATACAACTCACATTTATAGATTTTCATAGAAGGCCATCATTAATGGGGTAAGAACGGGTGAAAAATAGACATCTCAGTTTCAAGCCATAGTTCTGACATTAACTTGCTATTCTAATTTTTCAGCAAAATTTAATGAGTACCTATTAAACATCAGGCACTGAAATAAATGCTGGGGATACAATGGTGGAAAAGAAATATCCTTGACTTTATGTAGCATATAATCTAATCATGGCAATAGACATTACATATATAGTTGAAAAATGAGAATTGTGAAGAACAAGAACAGGGTGTTTTATTTTTTTTAAAGATTTTGTTTATTTTATTTGACAGAGAGAGATTGAGAGCACAAGCGGGGGGAGCTGCAGGAAGGGGCAGAGGGAAAAGCAGGATCCCCGCTGAGCAGGGAGCCCCATGTAGGGCTCGATCCCAGGACCCCGGGGATCATGACCTGAGCTGAAGGCAGATGCTTAATGACTGAGCCATCCAGGCACCCAGGCACCCCTAGAACAGGGTGGGTTTTTTTTTTTTTAATTTATTTATTTATTTGACAGAGAAACAGCGAGAGAGGGAACACAAGCAGGGGGAGTGGGAGAAGGAGAAACAGGCTCCTCCCTGAGCAAGGAGCCCGATGAGGGGCTCGATCCCAGGACCCTGGGATCATGACCTGAGCTGAAGGCAGAGCTCAACGACTGAGCCACCCAGGCGCCCCTAGAACAGGGTGTTTTAAAGAAAGATTAACTTGAGGGATTCATTGAGAAACCAAATTTGGACTGAGGCTTCAGAGGACGGCCACTTGGAGGAAATGAATATTAAGCTGAATCCTAAGGAACTAGTGGGATTGACACAGGAGAAGAGTAGCAGGAAGAGCCTTCTAGGAAGACACAAAGACCCTAAAGACTTGGGACTGGGAAATAGCTAAGTATGTATTAGAAACAGAGATAAGGCCAGTGTGACCAGGGTCAAGGTCAGTGGGGTTGAGAGTGGGATGAGAGGTAAGTAACACTGAAGAGCTAGATGGAATCAAATCATGAAGTCCTTGTTGAAAAGTTTACATTCAGGTCACTGGAAGACAGGGACATAAAGCCAGTTTTGTGAGGCCTTTTAGTTCCTATCATCGGTAAAGTGAGATAGAGAGGAGCTTGGACAGATGTGAGATCCCTTCCAGCCACTACATTCCATAAGGCTACTTTATTCAACTAAATTCAACCCTCTGTGGTCAACTATAATATGCCAAGTCCTGTGCTGAGGATACCAACGTGGGTACTACAAAGTGATAACCCATGGAGTCTATTTCCAAGTTGCCCAGAATGCATCGACAAAAAAGAAAAGAAGATGAGAACAGGTAGCTATAACACAGTGTAAAAAATGGTATCCCAGAAGAATGCATATTGCATAAGAGCATAGTAGAAGGAATACCTGTATTATTTAGATCAATTACTTATAAAATCTTACATAGAAGAATTATTTTAGGATTTCATATGATTGGCAAAGCTCGACTAAGAAGTTCTCCATTAAGTTTTCTTGTGGGAGTATCAGTTTGTCTTCATGCTTAGCATTCCTATCCATTCATTTGGATTTAATCATTGCCATCAGAAGCCTCTTGTTAAAGTATAAACATAACACATGGCTGTGATAAACATTAACTCAGAAAAATTGTTTTCAGTTTGTGAGTCAGTTCAAATAATTTGGAAGTAGCTTCTTGGAATGTTGTTTCAGAAAGGCAGCTGGAGCCTCATGCAAACTTAATAAAAAGAATGGTAAGATCAGTTCCCATGTTTAGATGGGAAGGGATGGAGAGGACCATGTATTTGCCATCTCTGGTTTAACTCACTGTTTAGTTCAACATGTGACACTGTTATCCCTGAATGCATGAAGTTGTAGGCTTCAGTCACAGTTATATTTGGCACAGTTTCTTGTTTCTTTTTTTGTTTTTATTTGTGTGTTTTTTGTTGTTTTATTTTTTACTTTTTACTTGCATAGTTAAATTCTGCCAGAGAAAAGGCTTTCCAAGAATGAAAGACAGGGTGGATTTGTGTGAATAGGGTGCCAGGGGAAAACCCAGATCTCCACTGGATGTCATGGCAGAAGCCTGGCCAGCCAGAATCCTGCCACACATGGGGTGTGTGAGATTGAGAAGGATGAGGGATGAGGAAATGGTTTGCAGGAAACTTCAAAACTCATGCTTTGCTTTCTGCATCACCATCTGCCAAAGTTGTACACATAGAATACCAGTATGTGCCGCCTAAAATGAAATTAAAGATTCCCTGATACTACCAGAAAGGTATGGTTCACATTATAGGCAGTTTTGTTCTGACTCCATTTCTGCATCCTGTGTAGAAAGCCCACAAAAGTCCCCGTTGAGGTAAACAAACCTGAGGAAATAGGGCCACAGTGAAGGATGCCAGGAACCCCAAAGCAATGTTTGCAGAACTTGATTGCTTCCATAAGAGATGAGCTGTCCGAGGAATGACTGATGTGTTCTGACACCTTCCCCTGTTGCACATGTTAATTTCGTGTGTGATATTGTTTTGCACAAAATAATTACATTTGATTGATAACTTCCATGCCACATTTTAATTTAATTGGAAACAGCCCAATATACACTGAAAAGAGGAAAAAGAATGCAGAAAATGTACAAGAGGAAAATATTCTCTCTCTTTATAGTTTTCAGCCGAATTAGCATGCTTAAAAAGAACCCACTTCTTCCTGTTATAGGCCTATATCCTTACATAAATATTTTTTATCAAGGCACAATTTACTATAGGCTTAAAGGAGAGCAACTTTTCATGTAGTTCATATTAAGATAAAATTATATTTTCTAACATAGTATTAAACACATTTATGGATTTTTGTAAGCAAAATATTATTCCAGGTGAAATAAATCTTCATAACTGGTAATATTAGTAAAGATAGAAAAAAGGATTGGAAAAATAAAGTTGCTTGTGTTTTTAGAGCAACTTGAAAGTCTGTTTCATTTTGAAAAATAACATAACTATCTTCATTCATTCTTAATTACCCTTAATTTGCTTAAATATTTTCTGTGAAAAATAACAATACAGGAGCATAAACAGCCTCATGTTCATATTCATAAGGTCATATTATAAGAAATTATTTTCTGCTTTATTGCGGATGCAACAATTAATAATATTAAATGTATTCCGACAATTTTCCTGAAACAATGAGTCACAGAAGCTTCACTTTCTGTAAAATTATTATGCAAATAGTTAAAATATTGAAATGAACCTAAGAATTGATACTCTAACAGATCAGTCCTGTTACAATTTGTTGACAATGAGTAATCTATTTGAGACAAAGTGAAAGCCGCTGTAGAAGGAAACTTAATAGAAAAATTACGCCTACGGAGCATTTAAATGTAGGTGCTGAATAAATTATCTATACATTAAAAGGTTCATATATTTCAAAGAAATGATGAAAAGTTTGAAAAAAATCTGAGAAAATTTAACAAAAAGCAATAGAATTCTAAATGTGATCAAAACTACAGGAGAACTCTATTAAATGTATAACCTTGTTGCACACAAATTACTCTTTTCAGAGCCTGTTCTTTTATTGGATTGCTCTGCCATTTTATGGAATATATTTTAATGTTGTACAAAGAAAATGAATTTCACGGATTTGATTTAACAGTTTAGTTTCTCCATGTTACTATCTTGTATGACGATGGAAGTTTGCTCTTTCATTTGGTTATCTACTCCATTATAGGTTTGACAAACTTTCAGAGGAAGAGAGAGAGAGAGTGTGTGCATGTGTGTGTGTGTGTGTGTGTGTATCTGTTACAGCTTGGGGTAGAAACTATGTATTATTCAAGTAGAGGCTATCATTTTATCAGGGATGTTCAGCGCATGCTCCCTAAAACAGCATCTGATCGATGAAAGTTAGATTCAGCAAATCATTTGACCTACACTCTGACAAATGAATAGATTAGGAAGCTTTCCAAGGCTTGTGGAATACTGCAGACTAGACCGGAGAGCTCATTTGTAGAAACTATCTTCTACTTTTTAAATTATCTTCATTGATTGTGATTCTCTTGAAATTTGGTTTATTTTGAAGCAAACTTTATTGGGGGGTGTATACTATTTCTGGAAAGGAACCTTTTGAATAATAAAAACAATTACATTCACAGGAATAGCCATCATATCTATATTTTAGGAATCCAGTGTTTTATGATTATCGTGGCTATTATTATCATTATTATTACTTTAGAGGAAGGCATGATATTTTTATAAGGCCACTGAATTCAAAAGACAGTGCGTGATTTGCCTTGTTCCTATAATCTTGGGGCAAATTTACACTAGCAAAACATAGTCTAGATAAAGTGGATTTTGGTAATAAACAACTGTCTTCCATAGCCCTCTTCTTATCTTGGGATTCCACTGGAAAGCAGACCAGTTAAAAATTAATTGGAAAAAATTGGGCAAAGGCAAATGACAGTTTTTCTTTGTGTTCATTTGTGACTCTACCTCACTTTTTGGAACTTACCTTTTATAATACTACCTCCCTTTGACCTCAGCCATGTCCATAATTATGTCTATATTCAACTTTGCCATCCTTTAGGAAAAATTAGATGTGCCAAAAAAATAGACAAATAAAAGTACTGTATCAATTGCTGAATTTAGTGAACCAGAAGAGATCCTACAGACCATCAAGTCTAAAACCCTCATTTCACCCATGAGGAAACCAGGACGCGGAAATTATTGGTGAACTTACCCAAGGTCACCGAGCTAGCTAATAACAAAATCAAAATCAAATCTAGCACTTCACCATGTTGCATTCCATTTTGAAAATTCACCAGGAAGAGAGAGCTCCGTGACAATAAGACTAGAGTGTTACTTAAAAGACATTCTTTGATTTACAATCTAGATCCAGTTAGAATTTAGAAAAAGATGTATTGGAATAGAAAAAGTATTTGTAAACTTTACACTTCTTTTCTGCTTAATCCTCACCATTCTCTCACAGAGACAGGTGAATGACAAGACTAAATTTCCTTCCTTGCATTGCAAATGATTTATAAGCTGTCTGACAAAGAGAGTATCAGTGATAATCTAAGAATTGTCCTATATATTAAAAAATCAATTAGTCAATTCAAAACATATTCTAAAAAAGAAATAACTTTTGTGAGTATAAAACTTTGGATAGCAATGACCTTCTGCATTAACCTCAGCTGCATTTGACCCTATCAGTGTTATCACTGCACTGACCAGGCATGTGAGAGACCAAAGGACCAAATTATTTTCCTAATTACAGAGAAAATAGAAAGCAGAGCTGAAACCAAATCATTTATCTTCGAACCCAGAAGCTGGTTGGGGGGGGGGGGGGAATATGAAAAAAAAAATGATTACCCCAGTTCATGAAACCTGGCTGTTAAGTAGATACTGAAGATAAAGCAGGGGTTTAAGAAAAGCCTGCCTGCAGAATCATGAGGAACTGTGTGTAAGGTATGTTAGGAGGAAGGAGTGTTGAGTACAGCCTTCACTGAAAATGATAGTAAAAAAGTTTTGAATTTAAGGAAATATTTTAAAGTACAAAATATGTTTGGCCATGCAAGAAAGTAGGAAAAACACAAATACAGGAAAATGAAAGACTTTGTTATGTTCATACATGACTAATTTTAAGGGCAATCATCTAATTATTTAAAGTTCAAATTAATTATACTTGGCTTCTGAAAGAAGTAAGAATGGTTAAGTTTTGGTTGTTAACAGGTTAACACCTATGAGATTAGTGTGTCTTTTTGGGGGCTTACTTATGCCTGTGGTTATACTAAGTAACATTACTGTTGGTAAATCCAGATTGATTCAGGTTTTTATCTGGCAACCATGCATATCATACAATTTTAGTTTTATTATTTTTACTTATGCAACTGTAATGAAACCTGGGGAAAATATGGAAGTTATTTCAGGCATGAAGCAGGCATTTTATGAAGATTTTTGAAGGAGGGAAAAAAAAGAAGAAGAATGCATTTCTAATCCGTGCGTTTCAAAGCTGCCACTATGGTATTCTGAATTGTCTTGTAATTAATTCTCTCTGTTTCATATGATTCTGAGACTAGTCATTTGGAGAAAATATGTAGAACTCGTTGTCTGGCCTTTCTGAATCTATTTTTCACAGTTGCAAAGTACTGGTCAAACAAATTAAATTACTGCAGCAGTATGTAACTAATTTTATGTAAATTAAGGTGTTAATGTTCTGAATCACATTCCTGAAAATGGTCTGTTTTCTCTTGCAGCTTTTCTTCATTAATGATGCTATGAATAGTCAAATCGAAAAATTAATTCCTACAAGACTAAGTGGATAAATTGTCACCCTTTGGCCCCTCAAAGAATTAGATCTAAATATAGTTTTATGGTCAGCTCAGTCTACACTTGTCAGTAGCCCAACCAAATAAATCAACATTTTAAACCTAATGCAACTAAGGGTGAGATTATGTGAAATAAATTCCATCTTGTTTATATAGAGGGAGATCTTTTAGAGTTAGTGGTCAAATTGTGTGATGCAGAATTAGTGTCAAGATTGGACCTTTATGGGCAGTCTTTCTGCTCCTCATAAAAGGTACCGTCTTACTCCAGTCTCTCTCTGTTTAAACTTCACAATCTCCACTTCAAAAATGATCCGTATGAAGTCATGGAATATCAGTTAAATAAAATATTTATAATTGGAAATACCTAAGAGAAATTGAAGTCGGAAGAGTAAATTCATCATCTATTGAAATACTTGCCAAAGCATATAACGAAAATCAAGAGGTTTTCTAATTACTTGGCAAACTCACATAACCCATTGATTGAATTAAAACTGTTTAGTAGAGGCAAAGAGCTAAATTATTTATCTGTTGGGATTTTTATCTAGGATAATAAATGTCCACTTCCTGAAGTGCAGTGCATATAGGTAACAACACAGCACAGAGAAAGGTAACTGCATCATAAGTATTGTTTCTATGATAAATGGCAGTTTGAGTTTCATTAAGAAATGGCTTTTCGAAGTTAAGTCACCATAATTGGGACCAAACTACTACCTTCCCAGATGCCAAAAGATGCTTCTTAATTAAAAAAAAAAATCAAATATATTTTTATGTCTCTTTGCAAAGTGTTTCCTAACAACCCTTTTGTCATTCTTTTTAGATCTTCCAACAGATAAATGATCTATAGATAACCCACGCCTACCAATCATGCATTCAGATAGAATGAAAAATAGTCTCTTATTTTCCATTCTGGTTTTGATCCTTAAGTCCATTCCTAAACTTACAAATTTAATAAATGGAATAGCAAGCAGCATACTACCAATTTTAAACAAGTCTCTCAAAAACAAAACACTGGCCTTCTTTAGTAACCAGTTAATACGATAAGTCCCAAACTGTGATCCTACTCAGACATCAATATCTAAAGTGCTTACTGCCATTAACAAACATTCCATGTTATGGGAGTGGCCAGATCAAAGGTAGCTGAAGAATTACAATGAATTGAGAGATAACTGAAGGGAGAAAACAGGGATGTCTGCAAACCAGGCTGTTAATTTTACATTTAGTACAGTCTGAAGAGCCAGACCCAGTCTCTCTCCTCAGCCGAGGATAAACCCAACTTCAGAAAAGAGGCAAATGGAAGCACTAGCCCAATTTTGGGGGTATCTGTGGAGTAATGCCCTTGAGAGGAGAAAGGATGAGAGTTGTTCAAATTAAAAAGGGAACAATGTAAAATCAAGGTTGTATTATTTTTCAGCTAAGTAACTCATGCCTATTTAATAACCTGTGAGCATCAGCCTATGTTATTCCAAACACTCACTTAAAAATTTAAAAATAATTAAGGTCCTTCAAATGAAATAAAGCACAATGAACTGTCCAACTTCCTATTGCTTTATTATCAAATTCCTGGAATTTTTTCAAAGCCAGCTGCATGGGGTTGGAGGGACATCAGAGGAACTCACCCATTGGAGCTACAGGGAAAGGCAATCAGTTCCGAGCTCACAAACCAGGCCTGGCTTCTAACTGTATATCTCTAAGCACTTTTCATACATTAAGTATAATACCCTTTGAGAAAGGTTGGTTGAAGACTTTTTAAAAATATATATATTTAATTCTTTTAAATCAATAATGCCTTTCCAGCACTCAGTATTAATATACCTTATGCTTCCATAACACCTTTTTTAAAATAATATTTTCAAAATACATTAATTCATCTTCTTACCCATGGGAAGTAGTTATAATTATATATCTTTATACACCTCACATTGCCTGGCATAATGCCTTGCTTAGAAGCATCTTTTCCTAGTGAAAGACACAGGACACAAAATCAAAAGGGACCACACCAAATCCTGGCACCAAGCCATACTGGTATAACTTTGGGAAAATCATTTAACCTCCATGAGGCTACTTACTCATCTTACAACTCTGAGAAATTAAATGAAACATAAATATGAAAGTATTTTTTAATTACTACTGAATTAGTAAAATTAATTCATTTATCTATTCAAGAAGTATTAGAGTACAGTTGTGTGCCAGCATGTGCTAGGTGCTGGGGCTACATCGTAAACCAAGTGTTGGTCCCTCCTTCTAGGGAAATCAAGGTCTAGCTGAGCAAATACACGTTGTACAAGTAATAATAGGCATGATGATGGTTATGGAAAGAAAGGCCAGAGTACATATGCCCATCTATGTGGCCAGAGAAGAAGCTCAGCAAAGGTGAAAATCAGCTTATGGTAACTACTCAACTTCAGGTGAATAAAAAATGATAAGGCTAGGTCAAGAGAAAAACATGTTTGTTTTTTTTTTTAATCCAAGCAGAAATGTATTGAAAGAACTGAGAACTCAGAAATTTAAATTCTTTGCCTAACATTTTTGTCCAATAGGTTGTAGCTCATGAAAATTTAATAAACTGGTGGGTGGAGATAAAGAAGGAGATATCTGTTTGTAAGTAGCTCATGGGTGCTGTCTACTTTCCAAGTAGATAGTTAACCACGTTATATTGGAGCATTGTTGTAATATTCAGGGTCATTGCCCTTGAACTGACTTTGTAATAAGTAAGACTCTCTTCTAACGATGTCTATTTAGTACTTCATTTAAATTAAGTACTCTATTTTTTTTTTATGGTATATGGTATAGCTTTATTTTTTTTTTAATTTAAATTCATTTAGCCAACACATAAGCACTCTAACTGGTGATCCAGTTCATCCTGAAAACTTTATTGTAATGTACTTTGTTGTAGCAAAGTCAAACTATATTAACTGAACAAAAAAATCATAGCAACTTAATACAAGTGCTGAGATGGAAGAGAAAAGAGGAAATCAAGGATCATTGAGTGCCTCCTATGCTCCAAGCATGGTGTGGGTATGTTTTCACATATAATAGTTGCCATAATCCTGTTTAAATGTGAGTTTCTCAGCCAGGTAATCAAAGTTAACATCAGCAGTGATTAAGTCTTTTTGGTAGTATGTACCCTTGAAATGATGTGATGAGATTGGCACTTTACCACTGTCATCTTCTTTCTAAAAACAAAACAAAACAAAACACGCCCACAGTTCTAAGAAGTCCATCAGATAAATTTCAATAGAGGGGGATCCTACAAAATATCTGACCAGTATACCTCAAAACTGTCAAGGTCATAACAAACAAGGAAAGTCTGAGAAACTGTCATGGTCAAAAGGAACCTAGGGGAAAATGAGGACTAGACGTGATATGGTATCCTGGATGGGATCCTGGGACAGAAAAAGGACATTGGATTCAAACTAAGGAAATCTGAATAAAGTGTGGACTCTAGTTAATAATAACATACCAGTATCGGCTCATTAATTGTGACAAATGTACCATACTAACATAAGATGTTAATAATAGGGGAAATTAGGTTTAGGTTATAAGGGAACTCTGTACTGTCTTTGTAATTTCTCTATAAATATAAAACTGTTCTAAAAAATAAATTTTATTCTAAAAAATGTTTGTAGGTTTTATTAATCTCATTTTACAAGTGAGGAAAATTTAAGTAATTTCTCTAACATTACATGGCTAGTATGCCGTTAATTTGAACCTGCATCTGCCTAAATGCAAATCCCACACTCTGACCAAGGTACCATGCCACCTCTCCAAGGAATCCAGTTTTGGATCAAGGAAGTGTCATTTACAACACCTTATACCATGTTTTATTATTTTCAAATTTTTAGCACTAGGAAGTATATAAACAACATTAGAAAAAGAATTCCTGTAGCTGGGTAGCCAAATGTCATGCATCTCTATTCAAGAGCTTACTGGCCATTTCCTTAAAAGAAAGCCTATATCTGTGATAATAACTATGTGTTTTCAGCAGGCATCTAAACATAAGTGCACACACCCACATATCCCTACAGAGAATACACACACACACACATTTGCACAAGAGAATAGCTAGCTAACCGTATGATTTTTAAGTTATTGTTAATTCCTGGAAAGTATTTTTCCCCCCAATTAACATAGCAAACCAGAGGGAGTCACTCATTTGCCAGGTTCTGCTTACTTTATATTGTTGGTATAGTCAAATAGTAGATAAGCTCTTTATTCTCTCATTGTTTAAGATATGTTCAAAATTAATACAAATTCACTCTACCTGTACACCACCCACTCATTCATCTGTTTCCAAACGAACCTAGATACCATGCAATGTTCTCAAATTTAAACATCATCATAGGTGATTCAGGTGATATTACATATCCAGGATTGTGCTATGGGAGGATCTAACAGACCAGAAGAGGCATCTCAGCAAAGGAGACCGCATGAAGAGCCCAGAAATACAAGTGGAGAATCTGAAGGAATCAGCAACTACCTGGTAGATTATTTAAATGTTCAGATGTCTTAGAACTCTTAGAAAGCAAAGGGCATTGCAGAGTTTTATAACCTGAGTATTTTTACTTCTTTAGGGCAGATAATATGTCTTATATTTTAAACTGATATGTATTTGTTTATTTAATAATTCTAAATCTCAGAGCATGTTTACCTTCTTCATGAAGATGTCTGCTAACTTGGAAAAACCAGTTGTAACAAAATATATTGGTACTATTGGGGCGCCTGGGTGGCTCAGTCGTTAAGCGTCTGCCTTCGGCTCAGGTCACGATCCCAGAGTCCTGGGATCGAGTCCCACATCGGGCTCCCTGCTCCGCGGGAAGCTTGCTTCTCCCTCTGCCACTCCCTGCCACTCTGCCTGCTTGTGATTCCTCTCTCTCTCTCTGTGTCAAATTAATAAATAAAATCTTTAAAAAAAAAAAAAATATATTGGTACTATCTATGAAATTGAGTTTAGTCCACATGTGGTTAAGAGTTCGTGCCCATGCTTGAATAAGTCTAGGGAATTGGTAATCTTATCAACATTTTATTTTTTAATTGTGATGATGAATAATGAATTGTCAACCCTGGAAACTTTATAGTAGCTAAAGGGCCATCAATATTGCCGGATGCAAAGTTAAACCAACTTTTACAGATGAGAGATGCCTTTAGAATGGCTGTGATGAAATGTATTCCACCAGATGAATTTCTGTGATACGATTGCAAAATGAACCTCTCTCTCTCTCTCTCTCTTTTTAAACAGGCAAGGGAAGGGGCAGTCAGTCTGAGATTTACACCTGATTTGTGTTATAGTAATCTTTGAAATTAAGAAGTGTATCCTTGCATTTCATTAAATTCTGGCTAATGAGATAACTGTCTTCCCAAGGAGGGAATGATAAAGTACTCAGGCCATAAAGCATAAATTAATACTGCAAGGTTAAACACTGGAACTAACTCATGTTTCAACAAAAGCCCCTACCAGCAGTTAAATTAACTGACATAAATACCATAAAATCTGTCTTTATTTTAGTTTCAGATGATGCTTCTTTTTACACCCCTGCTTTCAGTTTGTATAACTCATTTTTGCACATTATTGCATGCACCATTTGCCATTTAAAGAATCAGCTACAATGGGGAAAAGATTTAAGGAATCAAATACTCCAAGAGAAAAAAGAAACTTGTGGGTCTGGGGGTATCATATTGAAGATTGTTAGTGCCGTTAAAAAATACTACAATAGACAACAGTAGTTCAAAGAAACAGTTAATTATGAGACGACCAGCCCAAAGAAATCTACTTTTTAAGCTTTTGATAGACATTTTGAAAAAAAAAATGCTGAAGAAAACCTGTGGTGATAATAGGTTTGATATATATTCTGGCAAAAATTATATCACATTAATGAGGTGGCTTAAAGGGCTCATGCATTTTGTAGGAGGCATTTCAATGTATTAGTATAATTAGCAGTGATGAGAAAACTGTTTGGAACTGAATTACCTCTCAGGAGTTCATTTGAGCTATATGAAATTACACCATGCAAGAAGGAAAATTATGGAGCCATCCAGAGAGAGTTCATGCCTGATTTGATCATAGCCACTAATTGGATGATCATTTTCGTAAAGCTTTTCAAATGGTTGACAGTTTCTGCCTCTCATTTTTTTTTAATGGACGAGCTCTTTATTTCTTGTACTAAGCAACCAAACATAGGTTTGTTAGAGATTTGGGTGTTTCTACAGGGACCTTACAGGTGTAATTGTCACAATCTGAGCAACCTTTGTCCCTTAATTAGCTGCTTTTGGGGAACCCCTAATGAGAGTTGCTGTTCTTATTAACAATCTTAGAGAATACCTGATGAGTGAAGCTCTCCAAGCCTGATATATGTCAGCAACCACCATATGACAGCAATTTAATGAAGTTAAAATCTGACCCAATTGGGATGGATAGAGAAGCATTTGGGTTGTACTGCTTTTGATTCTTTGTGTGTATGTGTGTGTGTGTGTGTGTTTAATATGAAGTGGGTGCTCTGGTAAAGGACAACAGAAAAGTGAAAGGTAGGGGTTAAAGAAAGGAAGCTTTATTTATGGATCTGCTTTATGAGCTCTATTTACAAGAGAGCCAATAGCCAATATCAGAGGATAATTAAAATCATGGAATTAGCTTTCTTTGTATAAAATACTTTATATGAACTGCCTAATACAGGAAAGTCTTAGCAGTTGAGGGATAACTAAATATCATACTTGTTTTCTGTTTAACTTTTTATTTATCTTCTCATACTTCCTACTTGAAACATCATTTTCATTTTAGCCACACAAGATTTCCAAACAAGATTCAGTCATGTGGTGTTAAGTTTTTTTAAGTGTACTTTTCCCAAATAACCTGTATGACCTAGCAAGTCAGAAAATAAAGTCATTATGAAAAAATGCCACTTGATTTGTTGCTGAAAAGAAAGATACATTAGGTTAATGATTTTTCAATTTGATTGGTAAGTTCTAGTATTATCAGGAAGAATCAGCTGGGATACAAAACAGCATTGGTTTTTTTGTGTACATATATGTGTGTGCCTGTGTGTGCATATGCATGCACATGTTCAAATTCCAAAGTGTTGTTCTTTCTCATGGCCAAATATTGCAGCTACTATCTTCTTTATTTGGAAAGATCACCCTATCTGTAGCTAATAGATGCCACAGGACACTTGCTCATAAACACTACTTTTGGCAATATTTGCTATAGATATTTCCTCCACAAGTCAGAAGGTAAAATATTAATAATCTCCAAGTTTTAATGAGTCTTCTGACCACCCCCCACCCTGGTCTTTCTGTGCCTCTGGTTTGTGTAGGTGTACAAAGAAGTTGCCAAATTGGGCCACTCAGAAAGTTGAAACCAAACACCGTTTTAGTAGGAGCAGAATCTTTTATATGCTTACCACACTGAGGGAGCATAATTTTAAGGCATCTGAAATTGAAATTTCAAGAAATCAGAACGTAGAGATACCTCGGATAAGTTAGTTAAATTATTTCAGAAAACAAATATGTTCCTTAGGAATAAGTAAATCCCATTTTAACTTCTTTTTTTCAGTGCTAGAAGGGGTCATAGAGATTGGTGAACAAATTGTTGGATTTACATTCAAGACATATCTGTAATCTACAACCCTTTCCCCCACTGACTTGTATTTGTTTAAGATATCAAAATATAAAATAACCAACAAATTTCTGAATGAAAAATTTAAAGGACATTTTAAAAAATTATTATTCTAATGGCTCTCCCTGAAGTCGTTTTTGTTGTTGTTTTTGTTGGCTTTCTTGGAAATTCTCCTTTCCTTAGCTTCTTACTGTACCAATTCCCCATGGAAATCTAATCTACACTTTTGCTTATTTTCATATCAATAGATGGCTTTTTTTAAACTGGAATTTTGTTACCCCTGAGTTACTATGTTAGTTCCTCTCTTTCTTCCTTCTCTTTCTTCTTTTGCAAGAAAATTGATGTCAATTTTCTGAGTCCTTGCCCTCGTATTTGATTGATAGTTCAGCTGAATATGGAATTCTAGGTATAAAATCATTTTCCTTCAGAACTTGGAATGCAATGCTGAATTATCTTCTGCAATTCAGTGCTGCTCATGAGAAGTCTGGTGCTAGTTTAATTCTTATTCCTTTATGAGTTACTGCTTTTTCCCCAAGAGTATAAAGACACTATGTTTTCTTAGGCTCATGTATTTGAGCATGTTCTTTCTATATACCAGCACACATAAAAGGAGAACCTGGCTGGGTAAAATCCTTGGGAAATAACATTTCCCACTCAAATCTGTAGCTTTACTTTGCAGAGTAGAAATCTGATACTAGTCAGACTTGTATACTTTGGTAAGAAATTTATTTATTCTGCCTATAGACTTGCAGGGATTTTTTTTATCTTTGTGTTCAATAAATATATGTATTATTTATTAATTATCATTTATTATTATATTTTATTAATAAATATAAATAAATACATTTATCATTTAAATATATTTAAATGTGGATATTATTACATTGATTATTTCTGAGACATATGAGTTGTTTATATATGACTATAAAAATAATATATTTAAATATTTAACCACAGGAAATTTTCTTCTATCATATCTGATTGTTGTTGTTACTCTAATATTTTGCTTCCTCTTCCAGAACACCTGAGCACTGAATTCCCCTTTGCCTATCTCTCACGTGCATTATTTTCTTCCTTACTATTTTTATCTCATTGTTCTATTCTTCTACAATTTGGGAAAGAATCTCAGGGTTTTCTTTTTTCTTTTTTTTTTTTTTCCACATTGCTGAATTGGGCCTCTACAGCAATATTCTCATTTGCTCTTTATTAATTCCAGAACAGACTTGAATTTTTCTATTGCATGTTTTATTCTACTTAGGTCTTTTCACTTTTCTCACTCCTTATTTTATCTTGTTGCTTTGTATATCAGATTCTTCTATCCTTACGATGTTCTGTTTCTGTTTTGTAGGGACCAAATATTCTTTAATTATATTGAGAATGTCAGAAATGCTTAAATATTTTCCTTGGTTTCCTAAAAACTAATATTTTCAGTACTCAATGATTTCTCCTCTTCACTGTTCTTTTCACAGTCCCTAAACTGGATTTTTTCCTCAAATCAGTTGGAAATGACCTCAGCTTCCCACTGCCTAACATAAAAATGTATGTGTATCGCAGCCATTCTTTCTACATCACTACTATTAATTTTATGAAATATCCATTCCATTCTATAAGGTACAACTCTGCACCTGTACTCCAGATCCCATTTCCTGTCAGCACCTCAGAGACTTGCATAACTGATTATGCTCCCTCCCTCTACTACATCCCCAGCAAATCTACCTGGAGCCAATGTCTCTCACATGTTGATGCTTCTCTTCTGTCATCTTCACAGACTTTTTTACAAGCATTGTCTATCTTCCTAGTCTGCATTTCCTCTGCTACCACTAGGTCCTTAGTCTGTCTCAGGCAGGCTGCTGCCTCATATTTCCACCAAAATCACACTCATCCAAGAGAGTAACAATCTCTGTGCTTCTAGTTCCAACGGCTGTTTTTCACTCCATATCTCACTTGACTTCTCAGCAGAATTTGAAATATGGTTGGCTACTCTCTTTTTTTTGAAACACTTTTTACCTATGCCAGAGAATTATGTTCCTATCTTCTTCATCTTTTTATCTATTTAGGTCTTTGCTATTTATATTATTGATTTCTATAAGCTTTATATATTAAAGGTATTAGCATTTTCTCTGTGACAGAAGGCATTTTAGGAAAGAGATATAGCAGGTCACTTAAGTCAATATAATATGGGCACTTATATAACAAACTCAGAAGGAAGATACGGAAGGATAATTTTCAAGAAAATAACATTTTTTCCATTTCAAAAGTATATAGTTCTCCGAACTTCATGGCCCCATAAATTAAATCAAGTGAATTATATGCACAGACATTAATTTTTAGTATTTCCTCTTGGGAAGATACACCACTATTTGGCCATTTATCATTTTATCATACTAATTATACTAGAAAATGTCCTTAAACATGTGCCTTTTTTTAGAGAAAGAAGATGAAGAAAATATTTGGCAAATGTAACCAGTTGATGGGAAATACTAATAAGTTTCCATACTGCTGTCATGAATACTGTCATTCAGTTGTATGGACAGAAGACAATACTGGAATCAAATCGAGGTTTTTAGGAAGATGCATAAAGGAGATTAATATTGGCTAGGCAGTCAGCCGTCTCTGCTATAAGAGCTATACATGAAGCTGCCTATTCATTAGCACTGGTTTCCCGTAAGGTAATGAAGTGGAGAACGTTTGCATTCAGGCCTTCAGACTCCCTGCTTACTCTGCTAAACTAACAACTTTTTCTGTGGCTCACTACTCTAGATAAGTTTTTATTTTCATTTAATAGGGATCAAAGCCTTCATATTTTCTTCCTGCATTCTCTGAGATAAGCATAAACAACCTTAGAGACCACAGGATTATAGAATAATTTTCTTGATTCTTTTTTCCTTTCAGAGTCCTCTTAGCTAAAACAAATACTTACAAACTCATACATAAAAATTAGTAACATAATAATAACTCATGTAAAAGGAACTATTTGTAAAGCATCATTATACGTATCATCTTCTCTTTCATGTTCATCTTGTGAAATAAGTGTTAGAATCTCCATTTTAAAGATAAGACATTCAGAGATAGGGACATGCCAAAGGTGATATACCCTGTAAGGGGCAAATCCAAGACTTGAACAGAATCTGCTGACTCCAAAGGCTGTGGTCTTTGCATTAAAATATACAGACTCAACTAGCAGTAACTTAAAAAGGTAAAAATGTTATGAGAGAAATTAATGGTTGCCTATTCTGTATCTGTTCTCTTTTTTGGTAACAGATCCCTCATTATTTTCAGAACAGCGATGCACACAACCCAAAGACTACACGTCCCCTTGTCCCTTGCCAGTGAGAAGCAAGTGAACGTAATATATAGAAACACCAGGAAGGCCCCTGGGTGGAAGGTATACTTCTTCAGGCCCCTTATTCCTTTTGCTTGCTGCCTGAAATTCTCCAGTAGCCAGCCGTCTTGATCCATAAGGTAGACTTCAGTCTACAAACATGTGCTAACAGTGTCAGATAAAAATGTCATCATCATAGCACCTCTGGCCTACCTATCTCTTGATTTATTTTATGTGGAGAATAAGTCTTTTGGTTTCAGCCTTAATTATTTGGAGGTTTCTATTATATGTAACTGAAAAAAGCACAAATTTTGGTATATAGTACTTCATTAAATCAGAAAAAAACATTCATGGGTTATAAATGAGCGGCATCTAAAATCATCTTCTGCGAAATATTACCTACGGCTACGTGTGTTTTAGAAGCAGAAAGCAGCCTTTTCTGAGCCACAGATTAATAGAATTATGGAAGTGAAAGTTTATTAAGAAAAGAATTGGATGCTTTGTGGTACTTATCCAGCATAGGGAGAGTTTATGTACAGCAGTTCTGTTGCTGGCAGAAAGCCGGTGGGTGGATTGACAGAAGAGTTATTCCAGAGCCAGGCTGCCGTGAGTGTAGGAATAGCCTCAATCAGTTCATGCTCCTGAGGACAAATGATGATTCCTTATTATGCTTGAACTATGATGAAATCAGTGAAGGCATCATAGTAAGAAGCAAAACCATGGGGATGCTATTAAGAGTTTAGCAATTCTAGTTTGTGTGGGAATATGGATTCCACTTACCAAAAATAAGAGCATATAGGGGAAGAAGAAAGAAGTTACTGTCATTGTTTTGAATTGCTCCCAAGCTATTCCATTCTGTCATGAATTTCAAGTCAAATTTCATGTTTTTAGTATTCGTTTTATTAGTGTGATGTATGTGGAGTGCCACAATATTACTATAATGAAATAATATGATATTATGAGTTGTCTTCCACAGATCTAAAGTAATGCTTGTAAAACACGGAGTGGAAATGCACATCAAAGTGAGAGGTAGAGAGAGAGCAAGAGAGAGAGAGAGAGATTGCTTCCCTCCTGTTACTTTTCTGAGTAATAGTGCAGTTTTGTACCAGTGCTTCTTTGTTCATAGGCCATCAATATTGTGTTCAATTTTGATATGTAGTATACCCACTCAGAAATTAGTCCTTTCAATGCAGCACTATACTAGTATTACTACTTACCCACTGGACACCTGAATCTTTGTTTGGTCAGGTAAAATCCATACAATCCAGATATTTATCTAGAAAAAGACCCAGAAGTGTTCTTCAGTTGACGGTTTTATGAGGAAAACTAAAAAATTATCTGAAAATGACTGACTCTGAATCTACGCTCTGGAATAAGAACTACATACTTATTTCTAGACAATTAACTTCCTTATACTTACATATAACAAATTACAAATGGCATAAAAGGGAGTTCTCTTAGGAATTTCTAATTCGTCTTCATCGAGGACCTGGAAAACCCATTTTGCCATTGGAAATTTTTCTGTACTGGTTCAGTGGGATTCTTTTTCGAGGTTCAACCGACAATAGGTTTGGTTGTCCCTGCATTACATGCATGTGATACCATGAATGAAATCTAAGGTCTTGAAATATGGGTAGGAATTAGATAGACTGAAGAAAAAGAAAAGGTATTCCAAGCACTATGAATATCTTAAACAAATTCACATAGTTAAAAACGAGAGTGGCATGATTATTGCATAGGGAGCTAACTGCCCAGACTGGAATACGTGCTCGTATTACATGACTGTGGTAGCAAAGTTTGGACAGGTGGGGCAAGACTCTTAGACAGACATTGTAGGTAAGTTTGTGTTCCAAGAACCAGAGCTTTTCTAGGTGTTAGAGAAAAGGGCCTCATGACCAAAAAAAAAAAAAAAAAAGGTATTTTTCAAATGCTATCTCACTTGTGCAGAGGTTGGAATGAAATGAAAAACACTGTTTAAAGGGAAGTTTCAACCAAGAGGATTTAGCTTTAATTCAAATATAATTAAGAAGAACTCAAACTCTGTGAGCAAAATGGGAAAGCCACAAATGTACAAAGGAAGAATTGTTTCCACTTAGTCACTTCACCAAATGAGAAAAGGGTATGAAATGACAGTCATAGAAACTAAAAGTGGCCCTTTAGTAAGTTTATTTGATTTGTTTATTATTTTTATTCTAAGAAAGGGAGAGATAAGTTATAGCGTACTGTAGAATCTGTGTGTATTTCAAACCTATGGCACATGCGAATTGTACGGATTTTGTTTTGCTTTGTCTCATTGGCTAGAAAGAGAAGCATCTGTTTAGATAGACACTAATTTTTCCATCTGAAGATTTATATATATTGTGGGACTATAGGGATTTTTTTTTAATATTGTGAATAACTGCAGAAGTTCATGGTGGGTCTATATGGAATCATGAAGTCAAGCTGAGACCAAAGTCTTTATCTTCTACACCATTCCTGCTATACACAGAAATATTTTCATTTGAATGACATAATTAATGCAGAGTAGAAATTAGGTAGTAATTAGAGTTTATAACATTATCAGTGATCTCAGAGTGCTGATCGCTAAATGAGAAAACAATCTTTTATTTTCTATTTCTCCTAGAAGGATAAACCAGGTGGGTGAGACATTTTGCTGACCTCTGCTTCACCAAGTCATCCCCCAAGCCCTTCACTCCTAGTGGCTAAAAAATAGCAATAGAACTTCACAGTGATTAATTTGATCTCTCTTCCCACCACTTGCAAAAATATACTTTATCTATAACACGTTGATGCTCTTTGATGTTATACAAGAAGGAATTTGTGCTTGGTAAATGGTATTACACATTCATTTCTAAACATAGTGTCTGGGAAAAGCTGTCGAGTTTATCAAAAATAGGAAAGACTTTTACATTTGGGACTGAGTCATATAGAAGGAAATTGCTTAGTGTTGGAAGTGATTGGAGATAAGGATTACTATCCCTTATCCTTAGTTCATTTTTCTCCTAGCACTTATCCTTCTCTAATATGTTATGTATTTTAATTGTTGACTGACTGTTGGTCTCCTACCACTAGAATGAAAGCTCCATGAGGACAGGGAATTGGGAGGCATCGTGGATATTTGTCTCAAAGAATCTAGTCACATCCTGGATGTGGAGTCCTACAGGCCTAATTCGTGTGCAGTTGCTAAGTTGTAACCCTCTAGTGAGCAGTGTGTGGCTTTAATAACCATGATTTTGAGGGGAACACTATTATGTGTCTGCATATTTAGGTTGATAATTTAATTTTTCTATTTTATAATCTAAATGAAATAACTCAGGAAAAAATGAAGATCTGGGCTTTTCTACTTTACAATTGTGAGTTGATAATGTCTTTATAATTTGGTTTTAAAATTATTCTTTCATGAGATTCCATGTAAATGCTCTTACATGACTTACTTTGTATAGTCTAAGAGCACTTACAAAATCAATTTTTAAAACTATAATAAGCAGCAATCCAATAAAAGTGTGTTTAATCTGATTTAAAACATAGGTGGATTCCCCAGTTTTCCTCTTGATTTCACAAATATTTGCAAGTTGCTTCTCCAGACTAAGATATCCCAGGGAATTCAATATTACCCAGGGTCCATATCCACCACTGATTTACATGGAGTAAGATGGCAGGTGAGTATCATAGAATATAATAGAATAAAGTGGTAAACAGGATAGAAATTATAGCACTTGAGAGCAAATAGAGTAACATTTTATTTCTAAGAGCTAATAAATATGTACAAGAATAGAAGCATGCCAATGACAAAAATCTGGTTCTTTGTCTGTTATTGAATCAGGTGGGTAAATAATGATAATTATTTAAGAGTTTCTTCCAGATTCTCCTTTCCCACAGGACCAATTTAGATAGATCTGCATGGTGTTGTGTCTTGTTTTGTTTTGTTTTACTTCCAAAACATTCCTCCTCTTTGAATTTTCTCTACTCTTATTTTTATTGCCCCGAAGGACAATTAGTCATGCCCCTGAGAAGCCCAGTTCAGAGTGTAATGTGTCATTATACTGATAGTTTTTTTTTTCTTTTCTGTTAATATTAATGAGAAAAATCTATCCTAGTTTTCTCTCAGATCATTGCACTTTTATATCTTTGACTAAAAGGTCATCATCTTTTTCTTTCTTCTAAGAAAAAAAATGAAAATACATTTAAAGTCATTTTACAACTTCAACCTAGTTAAAAAGATATGTTAGTTCTACTCAGGATTATTTATCCTGGTGGAGACTTACAGAGGAAAAAATGAACAAGAAATCATAAACATTATTATTTTTGTTTGGGAGATGTGATTTAGAACTTGTATTTAAATATGGGTGTGTCTGATTCTCTGAATATTCAGAACCATCCAAATAAAGAAGTCAATCTACATTGTACATAATTTAACAGAGACAGGAAAGAGGTTAGCTTTGCATTTGCTTCTCAACACCTTTCTGCATGCTATGGATAGCATTACCTTTCTGACTGACACTAAGCAACAATTTAAGATAAATTGCCCTCTTTTAAGTGTACTGAATTACTTGGTCCTAGTTGGAGTAACAATAGAGAACAAAATAGTTACAAATCTGATTCAAGGTGGGTGTTCAGTTGGAGTACTGGACATTCTCACTGTCAATTTGAAAGAGGAAGGTGGATGGTATATTTTAGTTTTAACTTTCACTTTTTTGTATGTAATTTTGAATTGCTTTAAGCAAGTTAATTAGCAGTTTGTTTTTCTTATTGGACAGGTGTTTATTCTGCTTTTTTAAAATTCAGACATTTGTGTTTTATTATTGATCAGTGAAAGCTTGTTAATCATAATAAAACTTCATTAACTCAAGATCTGTTATGTTATAGATACAAATCAGTACCTTTTCCTGTCAGTGAGATTATTCCATACATTTGTGATGCAGATTCTTTTTTTTTTTTTTTAAGATTTTATTTATTTATTTGAGACAGAGAGAGAGAGAGACAGCTTGAGCAGGGGGGCAGGGCAGAGGGAGAGGAAGAAGCAGGCTCCCCACTGAGCAGGGAGCCCGATGCAGGGCTTTGTCCCAGGACCCCGGGATCATGACCTGAGCCAAGGTAGACGCTTACCTGACTGAGCCACCCAGGCGCCCCAAAGTTAGATTCTTTTATTACATTCTACATTTTGTTCTGGGATCTTCTGATGTCTTAAACAATTTCTTTTTAATTTGCATACTTTGAACTATAAAGTTCACTCTGTACCATAAAGTTCTGTGAGCTTCAACAAATGCCTAGTTATGTATCCACCATTACAATATCATACAAAATAATTTCACCACCCTAAAAAGAAATCTGTACTTTACCTATTCAATATTCCCCCTTCCTTAAACCTTGTGCAACCACTGATTAGATTACTCTCTCTACAGTTTTGTCTCGAGAATGTCATATAAATAGAATCCAACAGTATTTAGATTTTCAGACTGGCTTTTTTCACTTAGCATTTAAGATTCGTAGGTGTTTTTGTGGGGCTTGATAGTGCATACCTTTTTATCACCGAATAGTATCCCATTGTATGGATGTACCACACTTTGCTTACCCAACCTATCTATTAAAACGCTATCTCAGTTGCTTCTGGTTTGGGGCATTTATGAATAAAGCTGCTATAAACTTTCATGTGCAGGTTTTCATGTGAATATAAGTTTGCACATCAACTGAGTAAATACCTAGGAGCGTGACTGTTGAGTCATATAGTAAGACTGTATTTAGCTTCATTATAAACAGCTGAACTGCCTTCCAAAGGGACTGTGCCATTTTGCATGTTCACTAGCGATGAGTAAGTTCCTCTTACTCCACCTGTTTACCAGCAATGGGTGTTGTCACATTGCTTTTGTTTTGTTGTGTTTCATTCTGTTGGATTTTAACCATTCTAATAGATGTGTAGTGCTATCACATTGCTTTAATTAGCATTTCTTTAATGATCAGTGATGTTGAGCATCTCTTCATAAGCCTATTTGCCATTTGTATGTTTTCTTTTTTTCAGCTTTATTAAGGTATAATTGACAAATAAAGTTGTAAGATATGTAAAGTATACAACATGATGAAAGGATTCTCCCCCATCAAGTTAATTAATATACAGCCATCACCTCACCTATTTACCTCTTTTTGTGAGAACATTTAAGTATAGCAGATCAGCTATACAAAACAGTGTTATCAATTATAGTCACCATGTTATACATCAGATCTTCAGATCTCATTCATTGTATAATTGAAAGTCTGTACCCTTTAACCACCAGTCCCTATTCCTATTTACCGCACTCCCTAGCCCGTGGCACCATATATAAATGATACCATGTAATATTTGTCTTTGACTTATTTCACTTAGCACAATGCCCTCCAGGTTCATGTATTTTGACACAAATGATAGGATTCCTTTCTTGTTTAAGTTGAAGGATATTCCACTGTATACACATACCACATTCTCTATATCCATTCAGCCATGCATGGACCCTTAGGTTGTTTCCATACTTTGTCTATTGTGAATAATGCTGCAGTGAACATGGGGGTGCAGATATCTCTTCAAAATAATGGTTTGTTTCCTTTGCATATATACCTAAAAGTGGGATTCCTGGATCATATGGTAGTTCTATTTGGAATTTTTTTGAGGAACCTCTATATTGTTTTCTATAGTTGCTATATCAGTTTACATTCTGATCAATGGTGTACAAGGGTTGGGGCACCTGGGTGGCTCAGTTGGTTAAGTGTCTGACTCTTGGTTTTGGCTCAGATCATGATCTCATGGGTCCTGAGATCCAGCCCATCATGGGGGTGGTTCCACGCTCAGCAGGGAGTCTGCTTGAAGATTCTGTCCCTCTGCCCCTTCCCCAACTCACACACACCCACATGCTCTCTCGCTCGCACACTCTCTCTCTCTAAAATAAATAAATCTTTTTAAAAAAGTGTCATTCTCAACCGTCAATTTGAAAGAGGAAGGTGGATGGTACATTTTAATTTTAACTTTCACTTTTTATATGTAATTTTGAATTGCTTTAAACAAGTTAATTAGCAGTTTGTTTTTCTTATTGGACAGGTGTTTATTCTGCTTTTTTAAAATTCAGACATTTGTGTTTCCTTTTCTCCACATCCTCATGAGTAATTAACTCTTGCCTTTTTTGATAACAGATCTGAGGTGATATCTCCTTGTAGTTTTGATTTGCATTTTCCTAATGGTTAGTGATGTTGAGCATCTTTTCATGTACCTGTTAGCTATTTCTATGTTTTCTTTGGAAAAATGTCTATTCAGGTCCTTTGCCAATTTTTAAATTAGGTTATTTGGGTTTTTTGTTTGGTTGGAGATTTGTTTTGGTTTTTTGTTTTTGTTGTTGAGTTGTATGAGTTTCTTATATATTTTGCATATTAATCCTTATCAGCTATGTGGCTTGCAAATATTTTCTCCCATTCTGTAGGTTACCTTCTCATTTCATGGATGGTGTCCTTTGCTGTGCTGAGGCTCTTCAGTTTGATGTAGTGACATTTGTTTATTTTTGTATTTGTGGCCTGTGCTTTTGATGTCAAATCCAAAAAATCATTGCTAAGACCAATGTCAAGAAGCTTAAGCCCTATGTTTTCTTCTAGGAGTTTTATGGTTTCAGGTCTTACATTCAAATCTTTAATCCATTTTGAGTTCATTTTTGTGTAAGGTGTAAAATAGGTGTCATGTTTCATTCTTTTGCATGAGACTGTCCAGTTTTCCCAATACCATTTATTGAAGAGACTATGCTGTTCCCATCATATATTCTTGGTTCTTTTCTCTTAGAGTAATTGACCATACATGCAAGGGTTTATTCTGGGCTCTCGATTCTGTTCCATTGATCTGTCATTCTATTTAATTACTTCAGGTTTGTAATATAGTTTGAAATGCTTCCAGCTTTATTCTTCTTTCTCAAGATTGCTTTGGCAAGGAGCACCTGGGTGGCTCAGTCAGTTAAGTGCCTGACTCTTGATTTCAGCTCAGGTCATGATCTCAGGGTTGTGGGATGGAGCCCCGCGTTGGGCTCCATACTCAGCATGGAGTCTGCTTGAGATTCTCTCTCTCCCCTTCTCTCTCTGCCCCTCCCCAAACTCACACTTGTACTCACTCTCTCTCTAAAATAAATAAACAAAATCTTAAATAAAAATGATTGCTTTAGCTAATTGTGATCTTTTGTGATTCCACACAAATTTTAAGATTGTTTTTTCTATTTCTGTGAAAAATGCTATTGGAATTTTGATAGGTATTGCATTGAATCAGTAGATCACTTTGGATAGTACAGACATTTAAAAAATATTAATTCTTCCAATCCATGAACACAGAATATATTTTCATTTATTTGTGTCTTCTTCAGTTTCATTCATCAGTGTCTTACATTTTTCAGTGTACAAATCATTCACCTCCTTGTTAAATTTTTTTTTTTTTTAATTTTTTATTGTTATGTTAATCCCCATACATTACATCATTAGTTTTAGATATAGTGTTCCATGATTCATTGTTTGTGCATAACACCCAGTGCTCCATGCAGAACGTGCCCTCCTCAATACCCATCACCAGGCTAACCCATCCTCCCAACCCCCTCCCCTCTAGAACCCTCAGTTTGTTTTTCAGAGTCCATCGTCTCTCATGGTTCTTCTCCCCCTCCGATTTCCCCCCCTTCATTCTTCCCCTCCTGCTACATTCTTTTTCTTCTTTTTTTCTTTCTTAACATATATTGCATTATTTGTTTCAGAGGTACAGATCTGAGATTCAACAG
>NW_022589723.1:6315723-6315972 GCF_004348235.1 Phoca vitulina | reverse complement strand
GGGGGGTGACTGGGTGATGGACACTGGGGAGGGTATGTGCTCTGGTAAGCGCTGTGAATTGTGCAAGACTGTTGAATCTCAGATCTGTACCTCTGAAACAAATAATGCAATATATGTTAAGAAAGAAAAAAAGAAGAAGAAGAATGTAGCAGGAGGGGAAGAATGAAGGGGGGGAAATCGGAGGGGGAGAAGAACCATGAGAGACGATGGACTCTGAAAAACAAACTGAGGGTTCTAGAGGGGAGGGGG
>NW_022589723.1:6223719-6315623 GCF_004348235.1 Phoca vitulina | reverse complement strand
AAAAAAAAAAAAAAAAAAAAAAAAAAAAAAAAAAAAAAAGAAAATTCTCCAGAGCTCTTATGCTCCGGTCAATCTTACATATTTCTAAAAATTATTAATACATTTATTTTGTACATAATAATTCATCACATACATTATGCATATCACCCTTTATCATTAAATATTGACTGTCTTTCTCATTATTTCCTGTCTTGAATTTCACTTTTTTGATATTACAACCACTGCTTCCTTTTTGTTAGTTTCTTTAGTCATTTTGTTTAAAGGAAACCTCTTACAGGACATACACAGTTGAACTTTTTGAGATAGCTTTTAACCTATTTATTTTACTGCAATAACTCTATATTTACCTTATTTTTGTCATAACTTTTTCTGATGTTATAAAAATGCTTCTTTCGTTTTTTATTGTGCACCATATGAATTGTGTTTTCATTCATTTTTATCCTCCAACTCTTTTGATTTTCTAAGCCACATTTTAAGCTATTCTGTTCTAATTGTTAATTTAAAGAGTTGAGCAGTATCGTTAGCTCTCTCTCTTGACCAGTAAAGGCATTAACAATATTGATATAATCTGTTTTTTTCCTCCCACCTTCTCATTCTGTAGTGATTTTTGGCATTATCCAGGATTTATTTTATGTGGTTCGTTATTATCTGTTTACCTTATACTTCTTCTCCTTAAAGTAATAATTAGGACTTTCATTCCGTTTTATAATCATCTTATGAGATAATTAGCCTAAATTCTATTCTTTCATCATTTTAATATTCATTGACATTTTTTTCTCTTTTGAACAGTGCAGTTTTCCCATTACTGAGTTTTGCACTTTGAAATATCCCTCGGTCATTTGAAATGTCTCTTGGAGTAGTGTTTGAAGGAAAGTACAGGAGTCATTTACTTACCAAGTACTTTATGTCTGAGGCTCTTTCTGTTAGCGTCACACATAAATGCCAACTTTATGCAGAATGGAAAAGGGGCTAAGAAAGTCATGCTGGCCAAACAGCTAGATTACTTTACTCTCACTGGCATCTTTTCTAACATCTTTAAACTATGTTTAATTATTTTCTAGTAACTAACCATATGGATCCTTGGAGTATTGAGTGTCATATCTTTATTGCTGCTGTGTAATAGTCCTTCTGAACCTTGTCTTAAATTTTTCTGACTCAAGCTCCAAGAAGCGTTCTTAATTCTAATAATATGAAATTTGGCAAATATGTCCATGACCTTTACTAATAATATTCACACTTTATAGAGTTCAATCAGGATGATAGTTAACTTTTGCTTTTTAAGATGAAGACTCCTAATATTCTTTGCACTCATATCCACCATTTATTTTAATCTTTTTTCCTAATATTAATTATTTCTTCTTGATTCACCTTAAACTCACACCAAATTCAAGGTGATAAAAATATATGGCTATAACAAAAGTTCTTATTTTTGTCTTTAAAGAGTTTCTTATAGAGAGGCAAAGTATTTTGGCCCTTTGGCCATAGATAACATTGAGATATGTACATTTGGGAATTGTTTGTGATGGCTCATAATGAAGACTCCTTTATTTTATACATATTGTTTGAGTTTATAAGCCAAAGCCCATCCATCTACCCTTTTCCTATCAATTTGTAAGATTCATAGAATTCATTTCATTCATAAATACATCATCATCCACTTAAATCTCCTAGAGCATATTCTCATTGGTCTGACTCTTCAGTATTAAAAACTATGTCAGTCAAAAATAGCAAATGAAACTACACACTTACTCCAAAGGAACTGAGAGCTACAAAGAGAAAAAATATAAGTGATGTTCCATATATTGGAAAGTCTTACACAATTTTGGATTCTTGAAGGGAAAAATTCATATGAATAAGCCTATAAAAGTTGAAACATGCTGGCTGTTTTGTTATCTTAATAAAAAGTTTTATGTTAGAGTTCACATTAGAGTCATTAAACTGGGAGATTAGGGAACTAGCACATTTTTTCTTAAGCAAAATCTACTTGTGGCCCTACTTTTTACACATTTATGGAAAGTTTTTCTTGTCTTGTAAATTTAGCAGCCTAAGCAATTTAATTCTGTCTCCCTTTTAACTCAGTTGTTTAAAGATGCTATTTCATTTACACTTGCAACAATTACATGTAGATACAAGAAATATTTTGCTATCAAAATCAGTTGTCATTTGAAAGTATTTCTTATTGCTAAATTTTAAGGATTTCAGGGTTGCATTTTTTTACAGTTTTTATTTTGAAGAATTATCAATAGTGTCCAGAAGATTAAACCAGATCTAAGACATCAACTAATAGACCATAATATGTTATCTTAAAATTTTTAGTTACTTAATAAGATAGACTATAATGGCTTCAGAGAATACATTAAAGACACATGGATGTACTTTTAAGTTCCCTCTGTGGATTATAATTATCTTGCTCGGTGTGTGGCATAATATCAGTGTGGCCTGTCTAGTGCATAGCAGTGGAAATTTGTGGCAAAAGAAAACATAATAAGAAGACCTGGGACTATTCTATGCTCCTTTAAAGGCCATGAACTATGGGCTTTGAGGGATACCTTCAATAAAATTGGGTAAATTATTACTTCAATCATTATAGTATTGCTTGGTAATTCAGGAACAAGAACACCAATGTCCAAACTGACTTTGATCTAAACTATTTCTCTTAGTTAAGCACCCTTTACAAGAAAACTTTCTCAGTTGAACACCATTGTAAGAGTTTGTTTATCTGTCTTGTCCTGAAAAATCTATGTGCTCTATTATTTGAGTTTGGCACAACTTTCTAAGTTTACCCAGCTTTTGATTAGAAACTTGAATAAGAGAGGTCATATCTCCCAGTGATAAAAGAATGGATTGTTTCATAACTGCCTTACCATATGGAGAAAATAATGATGTATATACGACTTATACCACCCATAAGGCATATTTCAGATAGAATGAAGACCTAATGTAAAAAATAAAATTATAGAGCTATAAATTATAGAAACATTTTTGTAACCTCAGAGATGGGAAGAACTTCTTTTAAGGAAACTAATATGATAAAGTAGAGTATTAATGGTTTTGATTACATAAATATTAAGTTCTATTCAGAAATGACACCATAACAAAACAGAGAAATAGATTGGAAAAATGCATAGAATATCAAAAACTAATTAGGAGCCAAGACAATTTTATGGGGAAAAAATAGTCTTTTCAACAAATGGTGCTGGGACAATTGAATATCCATAGACAAAAGAATGAAGTTGGACTGCTTACTTAGACCATACTCAGAAATTAACTTAAAATAGATCATAGATCTAAATATAAGAGCTAAAACTATAAAACCCTATGAAGAAAATAATGGAGTCAGTCTTCACAATTTTAGGGTAGGCAACAACTTCTTAGATATGAAAACAAACAAACAAGAAACAAGAAAAAAAAGAAAAATAGATAAAATGGACTTTATAAAATTAAAAACTTTTTTCTTCTTTTTTTTATTATGTTAATCACCATACATCATTAATTTTTGATGTAGTGTTCCATGATTCATTGTTTGCATATAACACCCAGTGCTCCATTCAGTACATGCCCTCTTTAATATCCATCACCAGGCTAACTAAATTTAAAAACTTTTGTTCTTCAAAAAAACATCATCAAGAAAGTGAAAACACAATCCATAGGATGGGAGAAAATATTTGCAAATCATATATCCAATAAGGAACTTATATATAGAATATATAAAGAATACTTACAACTCAAGAATAAAAAGATAAATAATCCAATTTAGAAGTAGACAAAGAATTTTAATAGGCAATTTATTTAAAAGATTTATTTATTTGAGAGAGAGAGTGTGTGAGCAGGGGGGAGGGGCAGAGGGAGAGGGAAAGAGTCCCAAGCGGACTCCACACTTAGTGTGGAACATGAGGTGGGACTCGATCTCACAACCCTGCGATCATGACCTGAGCCAAAACCAAGGGGCAGATGCTTAACCAACTGAGCCACCCAGTCACCCCAATAGGCAATTTGAATTGGCATTTCTACAAAGGAAAAAACTAGCAAGTCAAAACTACAATGAGATAATACTTCACACCCACTAAGACAGCTATAATAAAAATATAGATAATAACAAGGTAAGCAGGGATGTGGACAAATTGGAGCCCTCATACCTTGCTGGTGGGAATGTAAAGATTCACCACACACATAAAAACAAACACACAAAAGAAAGAAAGAACAAAATACTATGTGAGATGATGAATATATTAATTAACTTGATTGTAGTAATCATTTCAAAAGGTATACATGTATCAAAATATTAAGCATTATACCATGATGAGCATTTCATGATGTATATATTGTTGAATCACTATGCTGTACACCTAATATAATATTGTATGTCAACTATATTTCAATTAAAAAACATTAAGTTATACACCTTAAAAATAAATAATTTTTCGTTATCAATTTTATCTCAGTAAACCTGAAAAAAAAAAAAAGAGAATTCATCTTCCCAGTTCTCCCTGGGACTCCCTTCACCTGATGATCTTTCTCTCTACGATCTTCCTTCTCTTCCTACCCATTAATGGGAGACATTTCCAAATGCTTTGCCCTTAGTCATGTTCTCTTGCTCTTGATGTCTACATTCAGGTAAATAACTTCAGACATTACCTCAATATGACTGATTTCCTGCAATGTAGACCAGAATTTCCAAAATATCACCTTGTGAATGTTCCAGAACAAGCAGCATCTCAAATTGAACATGCCTCAAATTGAATTATCTTCCTTTAAAGACATCCTCTTCCTATTATATATTTCATCTCAATAAGACTGTTTTGGCCACTTCATCTAGCAGCCTTCGCTAAGACATTCCTAGCATGCTCAATAGCCAACAAGTCATTTTTATTACACGTCCTCAGTCCTCAGAGCCTTCTAGTATCCCTCCCCTCCTCTTCATTCCCACTGCTACTCCCCTAACTTAGATCTCAGATCTGCATTTCCTCTCAGATGGATTGTTCCTATCCCTTCCTAACTTGACCAACAGATAGTAATTCTACTTGGGTATATCTTTGAGCCAAAAATACAAAGTATCTCCCTAGAGAAAAAGTATGATGGTAAAAGCAGGAATCATAATAGGAAAAACCCTAAGGAAAAGGACAAAATTAGGCGAAAGACCTATGAATCCCTTTTTCAGGGAGATTAATTTTTAAGAGTGCTTTTCTGTTAAAATATTGGCGAGTTTTTGCTTTATTTTCATGGGCATGTCATTCTCTCACACACATTCCTAACATGTATCAAGTCTATTTTGAACGCTGTGCTTCAAAATAGTCTAACTCCTCACTATCTTGATTAACTTTGAATAATAGTCCCCTAAAGGAATTTTTCCGGCTTTAGTTTCTTACCTGTCATTCAAAGTTTAAAAACCTCATTCTTTAAAGAATAGATACTATTTTTCACCTATTAGATTGGCAAAAAAAATAAAAAAGACCAATATAATGCAAGTATGGCGGAAAGAGCTCCATCTCCATAGGACTGTAAATAAGGGCAGCTTACCAGAGATGAATTTGGTAAATACAGTAATGCTTTTTAAATATGCATACAATTTGACCCTGGGATTCCACTTTAGAACTGTGTCCTACAGAATTGCTTGCATAGGAAAGCAAGAATGTTCTTTGCAGCCTTCTTCATAGGAGGAGAAATTTGAAAACCCACTTAAGTGGCCATCAGTTTGAGAATATTTAAATTATGGCATGTCCATATTATGTAATACTATTTACATTTTTAAATGATGAAAAAGATCTACATACACTGGTATAAAAGTATACCCATGAAAAATAAATTTATAAAATAATTTCATTTTTTTGTGAAACAAAGAACAAAAATATATACAAATTGAGTGTGCATGTGTTATGTGTATGTGGTATAAATATTGCATAATTGTGTGTGTATGTGTATTGCTTAAAAATTTTAAAAAGGGGTATGTATTACCAACTCTACCTCTCACAATGTTTCCAGCTTATTCTTGCTCCCCTTTCTCTGAATTCCTATGGCATGTCCCAAGCCTGTCACATGGATCTTGTCCACACAAACAATTGTAAGCTTGTTGAGCTAAACTGAGTTTTATGTATATCTTACATTTCCTACATTGCTTATATAGGTACTAAAGAATACTTGCTGAGTTGGGTTAGATACTTAACCTCTGTAACATTAGAAGTAAGTATTTTAAAAATATGCTCCAAAATATATAAGTTTATGCTTGACTCAGTTTAGAACTGATGGCTTAGTAAGACCCTTTGGATGGATTTCATAATCCACTAACTTACAAAAAAGTTGCTAAGGAAGGGAACTAATTACCAATCAGTCAAAAATTAGACATGTATTTGGTATTCTGCAAGACAGCATAAATCTTTCTACTCATTGAGTAATAATTTGGTTCTGTTCAAGAGCCTGATAATTAAGAACAAAAAGAAAGTGCATCTTGTGGGCCTGTAGGGGAGGGGAAGAGTCCATATTCTGATAAAGGAGTGCCAAGGGAAATTTGTTACCAGGAACGATATTTAGTAAGTCAACAAAACTCAAAATATGTTTTCTTGGGGGAAAATATGGCACTGGAATTCTCCAGTATTACCAATGCTTCTGTCTCCTTATATTAAGTTCCAAAAGTTTCCCAGAGCAAATATAGCAAGTAACATTTATAAAAAAGAATGTTAGTATTGTTGTAAGCATTTTCACAACTTAACATTTTAATAAATATTTTCTAATTACCTAAGTGTGTATTTCTCATAAAATTCCTACAAATAAATAAGTACTGTACATTTATATTATATGTGTGATATGTATAATACTCATACACCCATTTTCAAATAAGGATTGGCGAGGTTAACTAGCTGTTCAAAGTGACTCAGCTGTAGGTTTCAGTACTACCTTCTAGCCTGAACTAGTATAATTCTGAGTCTTTTCCAGCTTCCCTCTTATTCCACTGTCTGATACAACATCCTAGTGAACTCTAGGAAGAAAGGAAAATTAAGTGCCAGCATATTTCAAATAAGAAGTCCCATCACTACTCAGATTTTGACAATTAAATAAATACATCATGTGAAGGTTCATGTAGAAACCTTGCTGTTAACTCTGACTCAGCCTCATCAGCAATTGTGACCAGTATACAATATAGACAGCTGTTACTCAGCCACGTCTGCAGACCATGGATGTTTCAGATAGCCTCTGGAAAAGTTGTTAATTGCTTTTCCTAGTTTGTGCTTTAATTTCATGTCCTCTACTTTTATGGGAAAGCTACGCAAAAATCAGCAATGAGACATTGCTTCACCTTTTTATAAGACTGTCATTGATAACTTGGCATGGTGGCTCTCAGCTCAGACAACTACTTGAGTTTGAATCCTAACTCTGCCACTTACCGTATAACCTTGGGTGAATTGCTTCATCTCTCTGAGCCTGTTTATTTAGCTATAAAGTGAGGATCACAATACTACTGATCTCATAGGAGTAACTGA
Source organism: Phoca vitulina (assembly GCF_004348235.1). Taxonomy (NCBI): domain Eukaryota; kingdom Metazoa; phylum Chordata; class Mammalia; order Carnivora; family Phocidae; genus Phoca; species Phoca vitulina. Next base: position 6,308,151 of record NW_022589723.1, on the reverse strand, counting down.
GGTCATGTGTGTATGGTGTTTATTTCAGAAGCTGGCTCATAGTAAGGTCTCAATATCAAATCACTCATGTTTTATTAAAATTTGTTTTAGAAATTATTGTCAGGAAATAGTCACGTTGCTCCCTTACACCCCAACCTCTAAAGAACTGGGTCGTGACTCTTCCATCCTTAAAAAGAAGGCTAAGTCACCCAGGGTAGTGATTCTCAAATGGGAGGCAATATCTGGAGACATTTTGGCTGTCACAGGAGGGGAGGGAGGGAGCTACCACAGGCATCTAGTGGTTAGAAGCATCCAACAATTCACAGGACAACCCTCTACATCATAATATTGTTCAATCCAGAATGTCAAAATGAGGTTGAAAAAATGCCTGACTTCGGGTAGCTCTCTCCTTGCCAGGGCTACAGAGAAACTCACAGCCAAACTCCCACTCTCTCATCATTTTACCATTTCTTACATTGTTCAGATATCTTATTTGTATATTATAATCTTATCATTCTTTTGCCATAAAAATGCTTCAAATTATTTTTGGTAAGTACTGAGTTACATGTAAATTCAATAAATTTAATTTAAAATGTCTAGGTGAATCCTTCAACCTCATGTGCCATCTTTCCTGATGAGTATGTCAGTCAATGTCCATTCAGTTATTCTTATACTTTTAGAACTCACTGCTAAATTTTAAGTAGCACCCAGAATAGTGTCATGAACAGATAAATGATGTTTATGATGATTATGATGACCTTTCAGCATCTGAAATATTAAAAGGAGTCACAAAACAGAATGCTGGCAATCAATCAATACATGTACAAGCATTCATTGAGCTCCTGTGCTAGATGCTATAAGGGAAGAGAAGTATGTCTTATACTACTTTTATATCCCTTGAGGAAGGCCCACTCAAGTTCAAAAGAGAAAAAGAGTGATACTTTACAACATGAAATACACATAATACTATGTGTCCCTAAGTGCAAGGTTATACAAAACAGTTAAGTTTTAGTGGATTTCTCATATGGTAATTAGATAAAATAATTAAAAAAAAATTATTAGAGGGTTTTTTTTTTTTTTTACAATTAAGTAATGTAATCATATGATGGAGTCATTGAAAATATAGGTAGCCCCCCTTTTTTACCCATTATGTTACCCCAAATTAAATAATTTTAATTTCTAAAAATAATTTACACAAATTAAGATAGTGCTTTTACTTCCTGAATGTAACGTAGGGCCATTTGACTTGTCTCAGTTTAATCTAAGAACTGTTGTGGGGCTGATGTTGTATTCGATAAATCCCTAATACATCTAAAGTCCACCCTTTTATTCTCAAGATGGTTATTTTTCAGATTTTTAATATCTTTGGCATCCATATAGAATGTATAAATTTAAGAGGCAAGAGAACTCTTTCTTGGTTTATCATATTAAATCAATGATATTCTTCAGGCCAGAAATTGAATTGTTTATTCACAACAAACTAGCTTATGCAAACCAACAAACCTTGTCAAGAAAAGAGCAGGTATTCTCCAGAAAGATCACATACAAAAAGTGAAGATGCAAACTAGTTCCCTGGACTTTTTCTTTGGATGCATGAAAGGAATATCTGGCTCTGAGATAGTTCAGGATGTAGCTGTGTGTTTTGTGGGGGATACTCAGCATTCTTTACCTTCAGGGTGGCAATTACCTTCACAATTGCATGCACATGGAGAAGAAAATATACTCCAAATTACATTGTGAACTCTGGAGATTAGTGCATCATTTCATGGACAGTTGAACCTGTGTCCCATATAAATGTTTCCATAGCAAAAACAAAGAACATCATTATACTGTCTTCTGGGTTTCCAAAGAGTTTGCATTAGGGTTTTGCCACCTGACTTCCATTACAGAGAATGGCAGTCAGGGGGCTGAGACCGCAAGCCAGGCTTTGAAAATTTAGGGGGATGTGTCAGTGTCTGGACTTAAACATTCATCTTTGTGTTCTTTGGTGGCAATTGAGTATAAGATGCATTGCCTCTTCCATGCCTTTTGGGAATGGAATTATATACAAATTGTACCTGTGTAGTCAAGTATATACGGCATAACATATGTAGGTATAGAGCACTTTAAGCCTGCAAAAGGAGTTTAAAATGCTTTATAGTTTGAAGTCAACCTCTGAGGTATTGACCCTATAGGAAAATTTGTATAATGACTTCCTGTGTTATTGAAATTGTGAATTAAGGCAGTGTTTCCCATTCTGAGGAGCTGTATTGTCAGGGTGAAGAAAATCTCTATTTGATTGAGGTGAGAAGGTTTCTCCTAGTTTTTAGCCACCATCACTCCCCCTTTGCTTCACTTTTACTTATACTCACTGGGTCCTGCCCCTCATTTATGTAACACAGAGTTGGGCTTAAGTTCATGGTTTCGGTTCCATTGTGCTCAAAATGCTTGTAATTAAAGCATCCAGAGTTTTGGTTATTGTGTGCTCTTTTCCCTGAATCCTTCCTCCTACCTTACTGTCTTCCCTTAACTAGTTCAGTCTATTTTCTTTGCACAGAAATTTAAATATGATTCTGACACATAAAAGCATATGAAATGTTCAGTAACAGTGGTGAGAGTGGACATCCTTGACTTGTTCCTGACCATAGAGGAAAAGCTCTCAGTTTTTCCCCATTGTGGATGATGTTAGCTGTGGGTTTTTCATATATGGTCTTTATTATGTTGAGGTATGTTCCCTCTAAACCTACTTTGTTGAGAGATTTTATCATGAATGGATGTTGTACTCTGTCAAATACCTTTTATACATCTAATGAGGGGATCGTATGGTTCTTATCCTTTCTTTTATTAATGTGGTATATCATGTTGATTGATTTGCAAATATTAAGCCACCCCTGCAATCCAGGAATAAATCCCACTTGATCAGAGTGAATGATTTTTTTAATGTATTGGTGGATTTGGTTTGCTAATATTTTATTGAGAATTTTTGCATCCATGTTCATCAGGGATATTGGCCTGCAATTCTCTTTTTTAGTGGTGTCTTTATCTGATTTTGGTATCAGGGTAATGCTGGTCTCAGAATGAATTTGAGGTTTTCCTTCCTTTTCTGTTTTTTGGAATAGTTTGAGAAGAATAGTTATTAACTCTTCTTTAAATGTTTGGTGGAATTCATCTATGAAGCCATCTGACTCTGGACTTCTGTTTTTGAGGAGTTTTTTGATTATTGATTCAGTTTCTTTGCTGGTTATTGGTCTGTTAAAAGTTCAAAAAAAAAAAAAAGTTCTCTATTTCTTCCTGTCTCAGTTTTGGTCATTTATATGTTTGTAGGAATTTATCCATCTCTTCCAGGTTATCCAATTTGTTGGCATATAGTTTTTCATAATATTCTCTTATAATTGTTTATATTTCTGTGGTGTTGGTTGTTATTTCTCCTCTCTCATTTATGATTTTATTTATTTGGATCCTTTCTCTTTTCTTTTTGATGTCTGGCTAGGAATTTATCAATTTTATTGATTTTTTCAAAGAACCAGCTCCTGGTTTCTTTGATCTGTTCTATTGTTTTTTTGTTTTTGGGTTTTTTTTTAGTTTCTATATCACTTATTTCTGCTCTGATCTTTATTATTTCCTTCCTTCTGCTGGCTTTAGGCTTCATTTTTTTGTTCTTTTCCTAGCCCCTTTAAATGTAAGGTTAGGTTATTTATTTGATATTTTTCTTGCTTCTTAGGTAGGCCTGTATTGCTAGATACTTCCCTTTTAGGATGACTTTTGCTGCATCCCAAATCCTAGAGGAGAACACAGGCAGTAACCTCTTTGATATCAGCTGTAGCAACTTCTTTTTAGATATGTCTCCTAAGGCAAGGGAAATAAAAGCAAAAATAAACTATTGGGACTTCATTAAAATAAAAAGCCTCTGCACAGTGAAGGAAACAATCAACAAAACTAAAAGGCAACCTATGGGGTAGAAGGAGATATTTGCAAATGACATATCTGATAAAGGGTTAGTATCCAAAATATATAAAGAACTTATAAAACTCAACACCCAAAAAATGAATAATCCTATTAATAATGGGCAGAAGGCATGAATAGACATCTTTCAAAAGAAGACATACAGATGCACAACAGACATGTGAAAAGATGCTCAACATCAGGGAAATGCCAACCAAAACTACCATGAGATATTACCTCATACCTGTCAGAATGGCTAAAATCAACAACATAAGAAACAGCAGGTGTTGGCAAGGATATGGAGAAAGGGGAACCCTCTTGCACTGTTGGTGGGAATACAAACTGGTGCAGCCACTCTGGAAAACAGTATGGAGGTTCCTCAAAATTAAAAATAGAACCACCTTACAATCTAGCAATTGCACTACTAGGTACTTACCCCAAGAATACCAAAATCCTGATTCAAAGGGATACAAGTGCCCCCATGCTTATAGCAGCATTATTTACAATAGCCAAATTATGGAAGCAGCCCACATATCCATCGAATGATGAGTGGATAAAGAAGATGTGGTATATCTTGTATACAATGGAATATTACTGAGCCACAAAAAAGAATGAAATCTTTCCATTTGCAATGACATGGATGGATCTAGAGAGTATTATACTAAGCAGAATAAGTTAGTCAGGGAAAGACAAATGCCATCTGATTTCACTCATTGTGGAATTTAAGAAACCAAGCAAATGAGCAAAGGGAAAAAGAGAGAAAGAGAAAGGAACCAAGATAGCCAAATTATGGAAAGAGCCTAGATGTCCATCAACAGATGAATGGATAAAGAAGATGTGGTATACACACACACACACACACACACACACACACACACACACACACAGGAATATTATGCAGCCGTCAAAAATGAAATCTTGCCATTTGCAATGACATGGATGGAACTAGAGGGTATTATGCTAAGCGAAATAAGTCAATCAGAGAAAGACAATTATAATATGATCTCACTGATATGTGGAATTTGAGAAACAAGACAGAGGATCATAGGGGAAGGGAGGGAAAAATGAAACAAGACGAAACCAGAGAGGGAGACAAACCATCTCAGGAAACAAACTGAGGGTTGCTGGAATGGAGGGGGGGTGGGAGAGATGGGGTGGCTGGGTGATGGACATTGGGGAGGGTATGTGCTATGGTGAGCCCTGTGAATTGTGTAAGACTGATGAATCACAGACCTGTACCCCTGAAACAAATAATACATTATATGTTAATAAAAAAATAAAAAATAATTTAAAAAAATAAAGAAAAATGTTAAAAAAAAAAAAGAAACAGATTCTTAAGTATAAAGAACAAACTGATGGTTATCAGAGAGGAGGTGGGTGGGGGATGGATAAAATAGGTGAAGGGGATTAAGGAGTATATTTGCTGTGATGAGCACCAGGTATTGTATGGAAGTGTTAAATCACTGTATTGTACACCTGAAATTAATATTACACTGTATGTTAACTAACTGGAATTGAAATAAAAACTTTTTAAAAAGAAATTAAAATAGAAAAAAATAGATTAAATGTTCAATAATGCCTATAAATTCTGACCAGTTTCCTAGAGAGTACACAATTGTAAAACAACAATAAGAAAAATGAAATACAAAGATGAAGAGCCAAAAGCAGAAGTGCACACAGGGGCAAAGCCATTATGCCCAGATGCCAAAATCTCCACTGACTAGGATCCCCCAGTCCTCCACCAATCTTACTTCCCCATTAATCCCTGGTTATTGGGTGGATGCTCAGACAAGGTCTTGGTTCCTGAGCCTATCGGATATTTGTCATTGAAATGATCTCCATCATATCACCAATGGACTTATCTCTTTTTGTTTAATTTCACTGCTTGGAATTTGAAATGGGATCTTATGATCGGGTCTTAGTAAGATATGACAATACTAATGGATTTAGTCTAAAGGATCTGAAGAGAGGGTCCCTTAGTCTGGGAATTGCATTATTTGAAATGTTCAAACAGATGTCTAAATGACAAAATACTGACAAATAATATAAAATGTCAGGGTCATAAGGAATTCTGTGGAGCCAGCTACTCTTCTGGTAGTTGATCAATAGTCAGAACAACCCTAAAACCTCATCCAGCTTTGGAAGACCTGAAATAACAACCATCAAAGTAGAATGTGTCCCTGTAGGATTTTCTATGTTATGTATCAGTCTACAGTACTATTTCTCAAAACATTGTCCAGAACCCCTGAAAGGCCCTTGTCTTGCTTAAGGCTGGAGGTGCATGGGTTGGTCTCATAGCAATAAAATTTATAGTACAGTACTGCCTATATTTATGGTACTGTGAGAAGTAATTATTCCTATTATATATTTATTTTTAAAGTCAACATGCCTTTTCAAATTAGAATTGTTTTTCAGCAGCAGTAAATACAGCACAGAATTAGGAGGCCCATAGTCCTCAAGATAAATCTGTTTGATGACTATTTCTCTGTTTTAAGTAATGGAATCACAATTTAGATGTACATTCAAATACACAGAGAAAGTGCGCTCTATCACTTTGTATTTTTCAGAGATAATTAATTTTCCTCATGACCACCCTCCCCCCAAAATAAGGAAAAAGCAAGCTTAGTAGAATATAATAACCATAGTCCTATGCAATAATTTAAGCTATTTTAAGGTAAAATACCCTGGTGGTAGGTAGTCCTCAAAGATGTCCATGCCCTAATCCCTGGAACCTATAACTGTGTTATATTACATGGTAAAAGGATCTTCCAGACAAAATTAACATTATAGATCTTAAAATAGGGAGATTAAATTCTAATATCCAGATGCCTCAAAGGTAAATGATACGGGCCTTTAAAAGTAAGTCCTTGTAAGTAAGTAAGAAGAGGAAGACACAAAAATCACTCAGAGATATGATGAAAGAAAAGGCAGGAAAGATCTAAAACATGAGACAGACCAAACCCACCACTGAAGCTTTGGAGATGGAGGAAAGGCCCACGAGCCATGGAATGTTGGCAGCATCTAGAATCCTGGAACAACTCTCAGCTTATAGCCAGAAAGGAAATGGAGACCTCAGTCCTACAAATGCAAAGCACTGAATTCTGCTTGTAACTTGAATGAGCAAGAAAATGGATGTTCCCCTAGAGCCTCCAAAAATAAATGCAGCTCTGATGACATTGGCTTAAGTCCAGTGAGCTTTGTATTAGACTTTTTACTTCAGAACCATGAGATAATACATTTGTGTTATTTTAAATTGCTGAATTTATGGTAACTTGTTATGGAAGCAATAAAAAAAAATTTCATACTCTTCCCTCTTTTTCCTCTCTCTCTGTAAAAACCCCCAAAATGGTGTTTGGGTGTATGGACAGGAGTATGATTTTTCTGAATTCAAGACAGTGGAGTGAAGGGTGTAAGAGCCTTCTTTCAGAGCTAAAGGTGGGAGCTGGTCTAACCTGTGATCTCTCAGGTGGTTCCCATAGTCAGCCTTGTGCTGTCCAGGCTCACTGGGCTTCCAAAGACTTCAAGAGACCCAGAAACCCCTCTCATCCTGGGCCTGTCATAGAAATCCCCTAGGTTAGAAAATTAACCTATCTCCTTGTTGGTGGAAAGGGTGAGAGAGTTTGCTGAGGGAGAGAAACAACACGAAAAAGAATCCATGACTAAATGAATATTAACAAATTATCTAACTGTATAGCTTTTGCACTATGCCAATCCCCAAATATCTGAATATAAACAATAAGTATAGGAAGTGAGGAGACTTTATAACCCCAAACTAATATAACACTATGTTAACTATACTGGAATTAAAATTTTAATTATTAATTAATTAATTTTAAGAAAGAAAAAAATGAAAAGGCAACCTACCAAATGGGAGAAAATATTTGTTAATCATATATCCAATAAGAGGTTAATGTCCATCATATATAAAGAACTCATACAACTCAATAACCAATAAACAAGCAATCTGATTTAAAAAATTGGCAGAAGATCATCTTTCCAGAAGACATACAGATGGCCAAAAAAAAAGCACAGGAAAAGATGCTCAACATCACTAATCATTAGGAAAAGGAAAATCAAAACCACAATGTAATATCACCTTACACCTGTCAGAATGGCTAGTATCAAAAAGACAAGAAATAACAAGTGTTGGTGAGGATGTGGAGAAAAGGGAACCCTCATGAACTGTTGGTGGGAATATAAATTGGTGCAGCCATTGTGGAAAACAGTATGGAGGTTCTTTAAAAGTGAGAAATAGAATTACCATGTGATCAAGTAATTCCACTACTGGGTATTTACCTGAAGAAAATAAAAGCAGTAATTCAAAAAGATATATGCACCTCCATGTTCATTGCAGCATTATTTACAATAGCCAACATATAGAAATAACCTAAATGTCCATTAACGGATAAATGGATAAAGAAGATGTGGTATATATATACAACAGAATACTATTCAGACATAAAAAAGAATAAAATCTTGCCATTTGTGACAACATGGATAAATCTTGTGGGTGTGGTGATAAGTGAAATAAGTCAGAGAAAGATAAATATAATATGATCTCACTTATATGTGTAACTTAAAAAGCCAAAGAAATACACAAAACAAAATAAAACTCATGGATAGGGAGAACAGAGTGTTGGTTGTGAGCAGCGACAGGGCTGAGGTAGGAGAAGTGGGTGAAAGGGGTCAGGAGGTACAAACTTCCACTTATGAAATGAATAGACCATGGAGATGTGGTGTGCAGCATGGCGACTACAGCCAATGGTGTTGTAGTACATATTTGCTGGAAGAATAGGTCTTAGAATTTCTAATTACAAGAAAAAAAATGTTTGTCACTTTTTATGGTGATGGATGGTGACTGGAATTATTGTGCTGATCATTTTTCTGTGTATACAAATGTTGAATCATTATGTTGTACACCTGAAACTAATACAATGTTGTATGTCAATTATACCTCAAGTTTTAAAAATGTGTAACATAATACCTCCTTCATCAGATTGTTGTGATGAGGAAATGAATAATGTAAGTTAAGCATCTGGCACCCATGTTTGTCTTCCTTAACAAAATTCTTTTATACCTAGTAGTTCATATTTATATCTGCCTCATTTCCTTCAGGCTTTGGGTAGAAAAGGCACTATTCTTAGGTGCTTTTGCATTGGATTTCAGTTTATCTCTAAAAGATTTTACGAATCCCCTATTCTACAGATAATACTTATCCTGCTAGACCACTGATATACTTACTTGCATATATACCTCCTTGAATATAATTTATGAGAAAATATTTTATCTTTTTTTTTTTAAAGGTTTATTTATTTGACAGATAGAGACACAGCGAGAGAGGGAACACAAGCAGGGGGAGTGGGAGAGGGAGAAGCAGGCTCCCGGCCGGGCAGGGAGCCCAATGCAGGGCTCGATCCCAGGACCCTGGGATCATGACCTGAGCCGAAGGCAGACGCTTAAAGACTGAGCCACCCAGGCGCCCCTATGAGAAAATATTTTAAAATATATCATTCTATCTTGACTAAATTTACTATGTACTTCTGTTAAATACGAGAAGGATGGATTTTGTGATTATTATTTTTACCTGATTTTTTATTATTATTAGCTTTTCAATCATTGGAAATATCTGATACTTTCTGTTGTAAATGAAAACTGCAAACACAGCCTCCTTAGATTTTTGTATTGAAAGCAAATTTTAAAATTACTGTGTAATGAACAGATATATTCGTAAGTCTTTTTCAAAAATACCTGCACAAATAAAGTATCAGTGACGTTTAGAAAAATTTTTAATGATATTTTAACAGGATATGAATGAAGTTCCACAAGTAACAGGAGGGGAACCCAATTATTGCTCATCAGCAGACCAATAAAATTAAGTAATCTTATAAAAATGGTCTACTTTAAGCAAAAAAAGAATGTAGGGCAACAGGGTTGGGTTCTTTTTTTCATGTAATGTTTTTATGAATATAAAATGCTTCAATGGCAAGTAAAATTTAAATTTAATTAAATTATTATAAATCCTTTCCAATTAGTCACCAATTATAAACATAAATCTCTTTTATAGTTCAAAGATACACACTGGTAGGAGCTTTGGTAAAAATTGAAGTAAGGCTATCAGATTTTCTTAGCTTTTGCTTTTAGAAATAGTTTTGATCCATTTTTCTCTTGTGTTTCTTAGTTAATACAGATGAAAAATGTACTTATTTCTATCTAAGGTGATGTTACATTTTTTGGTCATAACCTTTTAGTTTTCTTTCATAAAATAATTTAATAACAGAATTTCATAAAACTATCAGTGACTTGATATGAAAATAGAACTTGACCAAATAAGGTAACACAATTAATTTATATCAGCACTGAACTTACTCACTTTTCTATTTGTTTTTATATTTGCTTAAATCTTTGTTGATGTGGAATTGTTATGCATGCTTGTTAGAATTAGAGAGAGGTAAGTAGACCAGGAGGAAGTGATAGCTTTGATTAGTGTGAATTCCAACCATGAAAACTCAGTGGTGTAGAGAGAACTTTTGAAATATAATCCTAAAGCTAGTCTGCTCTAATCTCCAGCCTTGCAGCAAAATGACACTTAATCATCCCAGACTAGTATCTTTCATAATCGTAGGAAGAGATTTTACAGTGTCCTAAATAACACATTTCAATACCATAAGATGTTCTTGATTCAGAAGTTTCCTCTTCAATGTCTTCTTGAAGTGATGCGTATCTCCTCCCTGTTTTTCTGCCTGCACCAGAAATGCAGAATAACTCCCACTCCACTCCTAAAATCATATCCCTTCAATTTTTTGAGGACAAAATTACAGTAACATTCCTGAATTTTACGTTGTTGCAGAGAGAACCCTCTATTGCTCTGAAACTACCTCTTCTAGGTGTATTATGAAATAGCCATATGATTAGTTTTAAAGAAAGATTGATATACATAGCCTATGTTAGCATGAGTTGGATATGTTTGATCATTTGATGGACTCCTTTATGAATGAGGCAAATTTTTAACCAGACTTGAGTTAAAGATGCATAGGGCATCCATGTTAGGTTAGTCAGCAAAACAGCCAGTAACATGCTCATAGTTATTTTTTATGATCTATCAAATTGAATCACCAATCCATTAAATTTACACTTCTAGCATATAGCAAATCTGTAACTAAGCTAAACTAATTAACATTTTATCCTCATGTGAAGAATGCATTTACTCTGTATGGGATTATAAGTTTTCTATAGACCATCTGCGTGGTCTCTTCTAAAGCACAATCTATCTTGTAGCATATTCCTTAGCAAAAAAAAAAAAAAAAAAAAAAAGTCTGTTGTCAGCACAGGATATTTATTCACCACTAAAAAAGCATTTTCTAATTTAGAGACAAAAAAGAGGTACAGTATATTGTCAACTAACTCTTACCGCCTAGAGAAAGATTGATTTTGTTTGTAAACCATATGTTTGATATCTAAATCATGTTCAGAGTCTTTCATTCATGATTGCAGATTGATACAGTCCTCCTCAAAAAATGTATTTATCTTTTCCAGCACTCATCAAACACTAAATACCTAACTAGGTTGCAAGAAGTATCTTTAATTCCATCATTTTACTCTGGTAATTGCTTTTCCTTCCTTATGTTTAACCAGAGTAAATTAACTATAATTTTAAATTTCTCTTGACACTTACTATCAGATGCTGTATAAAACATGAACAAGGTGAGGAATGATGAAAAAGGTAACAGAAATAAGTCTTTCCTGCAAGAAAAAAGAAGGAAGAAGGTATTGCTTACGTGGGTCAAAATGATTACTACAAAGATATCCAGATGCCTTAAATCACCTTAATCCCGAATCAGAATTCCAAACTCCAGTGCCTCTAGGGGCCACGTGTAAATTGAAGAACAAGTGCCCCATAGAAAAGGGGGGCCACCTCTGCGTTCCCACTGCATCAGTACTGGGGGAGGGGGGTTTCCAGCCTTGTGTGCCTACATCCTCTACTTTTTAAAAAAATTCTAATATCTTTTGTAAAATCTCCTTACTTTAAAATGTGGTCACCTAGTCTATTTGTTTTTGTTGTTATTATAATGCTGTTGAGACCAAGCAAAGCATAAGTGCAAATGATTTGATCAGCCCTTGATCTCTCAGTTTACAATCTCTTCCTTACATTTTGTTGCCAGGCAATATCCTCAGCTGCAGAAGAAGCTTATGAAATAGACTTTCTAATATTAAGGATGAGCTTTTCTGCCTTACATATATTTAATTGGTATCATTGGCAAGGTATTCAGCGGGAAGCTAGGAAATCTTAGTTCAGTTGCAATTCTGCTACTGTCTAGTTTTTAGTCTTATGGTGTTAGCAACAATAACAAGCACAAACATTGAAGTACTTGCTGTTTTCAGTTCACAACATGATACTAAGTGCTTTACTTGAGTTCTGTCATCTAATCCTCTTAACAATTCCATCAGGAACTGTAATTATAATAACTCCCACACTCTGTTATAAGAAAAAGCATTCTTAGCCCCTAAGATATGCCAGACATCACATAATATATTAACCATTATTAATTAATGGATTAATTTGATTACTAATTAATCATAATTATTAAAACATATATTTCCTGCAATCCTGGATTATTATGTCCAGTAGAGAAGACTATAAACAGTAAACAACTGTGCAATACAAATCATGATAAATGTCACAAAGTGCTTAGAATAAGTTGTCTGAAGGCACACAGTTAATTCATTGCAGAGGTAGAATTTAGAATAACACTTATTGAGCACTTACTGTATGCCAAGCACTATTCTAGATGCATTACACAGATTAGCAAATTTAAAACATCAAAACAATTTTGTGAGTAGGTGCTACTATTATTCCCATTTTTTCAGGTGAGCTACATGGGGCAATAAAAGGTTAAGTGATTGATTCAAAGTTGCATAGCTAGCAGTGATGAAGCTAGGATTTGAATCCAGTCAGCCATGTTCTTTGCCACAAACCATTCTGTCATAGTTAAGCAAGTCATTTATTCTCTCTGCAGGCTCAACTGGAAATTCCTCACCTAGTTTACTGAAGTAAGTGGGGAAGCCTAATAGGAGGAGAGGAGAATTAGGCTCAGTGATTTATAAACTGTCTTTCTGATTTCTGATTTAAAATTTGAATTTTTGGTAAAGGATGTAGATTAAGAGTGTGTTTCTTATACCTTAGGAATTTTTGTTGTTGTTATTGTTATAAACACTGTAAAATCCTTCTTAGGCCAGATATGTCTCACATCAAATATTAATAAAGGTTAGTTTATACTTTTAATGTGAAATCAACTTACTACTCTATCAGATTATTAGCCAGGAGATCTCCATATCAACAACTGTTGATTATCTTTTGTGCTCTGGGAGCATAAGTAATCCATTTTCTTTCTCAATCTTCTGGAATACAAACTTGTGGTATCATTGAGTTCAAGCTCCCAATTCTTTAAAAAGTAGATGTTTATATTTTTACTAAAAATATCACAACATCATTTGTCATTTATTGCAAAGAACGGCCATTCACCTATACCCCAGCACCTGATTCTTTTGGTAATAGAAATAGCCGGAACAGAGTATTATTATGAGAACTTAGATGCTGTGTGAGGAACAATACCTGTAATATGTATATTGCTTAAGACTCTTACTAAAGTATAGTTTTGATATGAAATGATCAAGTCCTATATAACATCAATTACATAGAATGGGTATATTTAATTATTTCATTTGGCTACTGGGATTTGACTACAAATCATAACACATCAAAATATTCCAAAATGCATCCTTTTTGTCATTGCAAAATAGAATATCAAACACAGTGTTTGTCAGTATCACCATATCTTGTCCAGTAGGAAAAACACTTGATATATAGGCTTAGAATAAATTCTGTGTAAACAATAGCTAACACATTCTAGGAAAATTAAGTGTGGTCTACCTTTATGGTGGAACAAAAGATTTTCCTTTTAATGTGGCATGTAACATGCTCCTGAGATGTGATGTTGTAACAGCATTTCCAAATGGCTTATATTTGTCATAGACTAGTGAGGAAATCTAGATAATAGCATTTTATGTTGATGGCTGTATATCAGTTCCAGAGAATTTACACACAAGAAAACAGTCTTCTAGGTGAAAGGAGAACATCTGGCTCTTTACAGGGCCTCAGAGGAAGTGACCTAATATGATGGAAGCCATTATAATCACAAAGTCCTAATGCACTTTAGAAGAAATGGCATAGTAACCTATGAACTACTATAGCTAATTAAAAATCTCCAGGGAAAACCATTAAACTTATGGTAGATAAATATTCATTATTAACATTTTATGTTCTGTGTTTTCTCAGGGTACACTGGTAAAATCTTTTATTCTTCACACAAATCCCTCCTTGTGAAAATATGAATGTGTTAGTTGCAAACACTGGTCTCTGGACATCATAGTTCAGTTTTGGTGGAATTAAATTATTCACCCATTAGTTATCTGAAGATTTTTTTTAATTGAAGTATAGTCAACAAATAATGTTACATTAGTTTCAGCTGTACAACACAGTGATTCAACAACTCAATACATTATGCTGTGCTCACAAGTGTAGCTACCATCTGTCATCATAAAACACTATTATAATACCATTGCATATATTCCCTACATTGTACCTTTTATCCCTATGACTTACTCATTCCATAACTGGAAACCTGTATCTCCCACTCCCCTTAACTCATTTTGTCTGTAGCCCCCCTCCTCTCCTCCGGTAACCATCAGTTTGTTCTCTGTATTTATGGGTCTGTTTCTACTTTTGTTTATTTGCTCATTTGTTTTGTTTTTTAGATTACACATGTAAGTGAAATTATGTGATATTGTCTTTCTCTGATTTATTTCACTTAGGATAATACCCTCTAGGTCCATCCATATTGTCACAAATGGCAAAATCCTTTTTTATGGCTGTGTAATATTATATCATATGGAATTTTATACATCTTCTATTCATTCATGTATCAGTAGATACTTGGGTTGCTTCCATATCTTGGCTACTGTAAAAAATGCTGCAATAAACATAGAGGTGTATATATCCTTTCAAATTAATATTTTTGTTTTTTGGGGGGTAAATATGCACTAGTGGAATTTCTGGATCGTATAGTATTTCTATTTTCAATTTTTTGAGGAACCTCCTTACTGTTTTCCACAGTGGCTACACCAGTTTGCATTCCCAACAGTGCACGAGGGTTTGTTTTTCTCCACATACTTGCCAACACTTGTTATTTCTTATCCTTTTGATACTAGCCATTCTGACTAGTGTGAGGTGGTACCTCATTGTGGTTTTGATTTGCATTTCCCTGATGATGAGTGGTGTTGAGCATCTTTTCATGTGTCAGTTGGCTGTCTGTATTTCTTTGGAAAAATGTCTATTTAGGTCCTCTGCCTATTTTTTAATTGGATTGTTTGTTTTTATTGTTATGGTTGAGTTGTATAAGTTTTTATATATTTTGGATATTAATCCTTTTTTGGATATATCATTTGCAAATATCTTCTCCAATTCAGTAGTTATCTGCAGATTTTATTATTTTTTTCTTTATTTAAAAATTTTTTTTCTTTTCTTTTCTTTTTTTATTTTAATTGTGGTCCTTCCAATTTTTTTCTTGTGGTTGACTTCAAGTTTCACAAGCATTAGGGTCTGAAAATATGCATGGTATGATCTCATTCTTTTTGTACTGGTTGAGTCCTGATTTGTGACCCAGCGTGTGATCTATTCTGGAGAATGTTCCATGTACACTTGAAAAGAATGTGTATTCTGCTGCTTTAGGAGGAAAAGCTCTAAATATATCTGTTAAGTCCATCTGGCCCAGTGTGTCATTCAAAGCCCTTTTTTCCTTGTTGATCTTCTGCTTAAATGATCTGTCCATTGCTGTGAGTGGGGTGTTAAAGTCCACTACTATTATTGTATTATTATCATTGAGTTTCTTTAAGTTTGTTATTAATTGATTTACATTTGGCTGCTCCCACATTAGGGGCATACATATTTACAATTGTTAGATCTTCTTGTTGGATAGACTCCTTTATTATGATTTGGTGTCTTTCTTCATCTCTTATTACACTCTTTGTTTAAAAATCTAGTTTGTCTGATATAAGAATGGCTACTCCAGCTTTCTTCTGATGTCCATTAACATGATAGATGGTTCTCCACCCCCACACTTTCAATCTGGAGGTGTCTTTGGGTCTATAATGGCTCTTCTGTAAGCAGCGTATCAATTGGTCTTGTTTTTTTATCCATTCTGACACCCTGAGTCTTTTGATTGGAGCATTTAGTCCATTTACATTCAGAGTAACTATTGAAAGATATGAATTTAGTGCTATTGTATTACCTGTAAAGTCATTGTTCCTGTAGATTGTCACTGTTCCTTTCTAGTCTTTGTTACTTTTGGACTCTCTTTCAGCTCAAAGAGTACCCTTTAATATTTCTTGAAGGGCTGGTTTAGTGTTCACAAATTCCTTTAGTTTTTGTTTGTCTTGGAAACTATCTCTCCTATTCTGAACGACAGCTTTGCTGGATAAAGTATTCTTGGCTGCATATTTTTCCCATTTAGCACATTGAGTATATCATGCCAGTCCTTTCTGGCCTGCCAGGTCTCTGTGGACAGAGCTGCTCTCAGCCTTATGTGTTTACCCTTGTAGGTTAAGGACCTCTTGTTCCAAGCTGCTTTCAGGATTTTCCCTTTATCTTTGTAATTTGCAAGTTTCACTATAATATGCCATGGTGTTGACCTATTTTTGTTTATTTTGAGGGGAGTTCTCTGTGCCTCTTGAACTTGAATGCCTATTTCCTTCCCCAGATTAGGCAAGTTCTCAACTACAATTTGTTCAAATAAACCTTCTGCCCCTTTTTCCCATTCTTCTTCTGGGACTCCTATAATATGGATATTATTTCACTTTATGTAACTGCTGAGTTCCCTAAGTCTACCTTCATGATCTAATAGTTTTCTTTCCTTCTTCTTTTCAGCTTCATTATTTTCCATAATTTTATCTTCTGTTTCACTGATTTGCTCTTCTGCTTTGTTCATCCTCGTTTTTATGGCCTCTACTTGGGACTACATCTCAGTTACAGCATTTTTAATTTTGGCCTGACTAGATTTTAGTGCTTTTATCTCTACAGTAAGGGATTCTCTAGTATCATCTATGCTTTGTTCAAGCCCAGCTAGTATCCTCATAATAGTTGTTTTAAATTCTAGTTCAGACATCTTTATCCGTATTGGTTAAATCCCTGGCTGTGAGGACTACCTCCTGTTCTTTCTTTTGGGGTGAATTTCTCCATCTTGTCATTTTGTCCAGAAAAGAAGAAAGAAAAAGAAAAAACAATAACAACATTAACAGCAACGACACAAAACAACAACAAGAACCTAGATCCTGATTGTGTTTTGGTCTACTTGTTAAAAAGAAACTAGATTCCAGAATAAGAAAGAAAGGGGAAAAAAAAATATATATATATATATATATATATATATATAAAATAAAAAAACAATGAGGGGCACCTGGGTGGGTCAGATGGTTAAGCGTCTGCCTTCAGCTCAGGTCATGATCCCAGGGTCCTGGGATCAAGTCCTGCATCGGGCTCCCTGTTGAGCGGGGAGCCTGCTTCTCCCTCTACCTCTGCCTGCTGCTACCCCTGCTTGTACTCTCTCTCTCCTGTCAAATAAATAAAATCTTAAAAAAAAAATGAAAGGAAACAAAAAATAATATATATATAAAGTATATATAAAATATATAAAAATAAAAATTAGAAAAGAATAAAAAAGAATAAGATAATATTTGTCATTCTAATCATGTTCTAACCATCAGATCCTTGGTTGGGTCTTTGTCAATCTCTAGATTCCCTCCAGCAAAGGGAATGTGGAACATTAGGGGGCTTCAGAAGATAGTGCAATCATAATTCACATTGAGGGTAACAGATAAAGTATTGAAGCCTTCAGCAGAAAACAAAGGGAACATTTTTTTTTTCTCTGTAATAATGTATAAGCTGTATTTTGGTATTGTAGAGGTGTCTTTTCTTGCTCTTTGTGCTAAATGGAAGCCAAAGACCAACCATCCACTAAAGATAGAATAAATGTTGAACTTAGAACAACTTCAAATAATTCTCATGTTACATGTAAGAAGCAAATTTCTAATGAGTCATTAAATGTAAAACAAATCTGAAATTCTTAGAGTATTTTATAAAACAAGATTGCCTCTTAACTGTTGCAGACATCATATAGGCCTTTCACAATGTGGGCTATTGCACTCATTCTTTGGATCTTCACTCCCTGCCACCTTTCTCACATACTCTACAATGAATGTAGCTGGGATCATTCATTTTCTATATAAACTTGGCTGGGTTAAGGAATGTCCAGATAGCTGGTAAAGCATTATTTCTGAAAGTGTCTGTGAGGCTCTTCCTGGAAGAGATTAGTATCTGAATCAGTAGACTAAAGATATCCAATGTGAGTGGGCATCATCCAATCTATTGAGGGCTCAAATAGAACAAAAAGGTGGAGAAAGAATATCTTCTCCCATTCTGTACGTTGCCTTTTAGTTTTGTTGATTGTTTCCTTTACCATGCAAAAACTTTTTATCTTGATGAAGTCCCAATAGTTCATTTTTGCTTTTTGTTTCCCTTGCCTTTGTAAACGTATTCATTTTTTATTCTTTATTTTCAAACTCCTGGCTTCTGGCACAGTATCTAGCAGATGGTGGGAGCTGAATACATGTAAACTGTTATATATGTTATTATTAGATACTTAATAACAATTTAGGGATGAAATGTTAAATAATAACTAAAAATAGTATTTCATATTTGCATAAGGTTTTATTTGCATGAATTTAATAGTAAATTATTTTATTGTTGCACAATACTTCAAATACTTCACCTTTTTAATATTCAAATAATCCTGTGTGGTAACCAAGGCAGATATTATATTCATTTTATAGATGGAAGGACAAAACAAGGGAACTATAGGTGCTAACTAGATAGCACTAAGATGTTTTCTAGCTTGGAAAGTCTATAAAGGGATAACAGGTTTGTTAAACATGGCAAGTTATATACTTGCTTATCTCCCCTCTCTCTTGAAATTCCATTAAAATTGAAATAAAATGTTTTTAAAATGTGAATTTAAAAATGAAAAAGGGAGAAATTATGATAGTAGAGATGGTAAAATATTGAAGACTAGATAGTGGTAACTGCCCTAGCTGGCTTGGAAGCCTAAATTTACAAGTCAGGGATGGGGAAAGGAGGGGAACCCAAAAGAAGTCAATTCCCACTCTAGACCTTTGGAAGGCTGGGGAATTTGAGGCTCTGAGTACCTCTGAAGGTAGTGCATGGTGAGGCTTAAATCATAAAATCTAAATGGAAGATTGTAGAGACTAGCTAGGATCCCGAGATTCTCTTGCAACCCTCTGTTGACTCCAGCAGAAGACTAGAGATTCTAGAACTAGAATTCATCTGGAGTTGATAGTAGGCATGTCTCAGGGCTGAGTGGGGTGTCATTCTTAAAATAGGGAAATACGGGAAAGTCCACATCCTAAAAGAGGAGATTGTGGACATAGTTGAACAAGTAAACTGGAAGCAGAGAAAAATGTGATCAGAGAAAACAGCATACTTGAACTAATAATTCTGGAGTGAAAGGAAACACTGGTAATGCTAAGATCCAGGCATGCCAGGAAGTAGATTGCTGAGGTGGAGTGGAGACAGAGGTCCTTGGAGTTGTAGAGGTCATGGGTCTGACAGACAGTATATTAGATCACCTTTCATTTAGACAATAAGACACTCAAAATAATCATGGGATTTTAATGCCCAGATTCTTCAGTTGCAAGCAACAACCTGGTAAATTAACTGATTCAGTTAACACTGGTAATGTAAGCAAAAAGGAGGAATGTAATATAAAGATATATGGAGAAGTTTATAGCTCTATAGAAAATACAGAAGACATATTCTTCTGGAAGAATGGAAACCAGAATGGCTCTAGGATTCTTGAAACTGATAGTCTTTTTTGGAAGAAAAGTCCACTTTAGAAGTAACTCAGCCCCACATTTCATCCTTCCTCAAAACTCAAAATTCCCAGAAAAAAAAAATTAAACTCCTACTTCTGATCATGTGCATCTTGGCTAGTAGAGGGTAGGGAACCTTCATTGACATTAAGAATGCACATAAGGAGAATGCTTCCAGTTTTCTTGCCCAAAGTGAATGAGGGTGCTACTACCAGAAAAAGAGGGAATCGCTACTGGGCAGACAGGAGTAGGAAATGTCTACTACAGATGCCTACTGTTGGAGCATATGAAATTTATTCTAACTTTGTATAATAAATACTTTTCTGTGTAAAAACTCACTATATCCTAATGAGAAAACACTTTAGCCTTCTTCTGTTCTTTAACTTCAATTGATGAAAATAATCATAAAATTATAATATGACATTCTGAAAATGCAAGCCTTAGTCTAGAAAAGAAACTTTCCAGAATATGGAAAATAATAAGAATGCAACTTTATGAATTTAGTAGCTAAAAAAGTTTTTAAAATCTTTTAAGACACCCTTTCTGATGCTTCATTTGATTTGTAGTACATAAGAAAAAGAATATATATTTCCCAAAAAGTTAATAGTAAAAAAACCTCAATAACAAAACAGGTTCCAGAGTCCATATTTCTTCATGAACTCTCAATTTATACACATTTTATGCTGTCAAAAACAATAGAGTCAGCTATGCTTAAGTTATGGCTCTGGGAAAGCTTGATAAGATTGAGCATTTAACAAAACTTGTGACAGAATCAGGATGAAGCCCACCCATTTGTCTTGCTGGCCCACACTGACTAATTTAAACGTTCACCCATATAAACTAAACTGGTAGCAGGAACGAATCATTTTGATTGGTTTATGTGCTTACACAAAAACCAAAACTGCCAGGTGGAATGAAAGCTAAAAGTGAACAGAACAAAATGTCAACAATCTCTCATTTTTAAATTTTCATTCAAGAGTAAAGGTACTTTCTGTAATAGTTCTGTGGTTCTTTACTTTCCTATCACCTAACATTTACTGAACAGATGTTGTTGAAGTAGTATGGTATCCTAGGTGCTAGGTTAATAAATAAGATAATGAGGAAAGAAAAGCAATAATGGCTATGTTCAAACATGCTTATGGTAACCTAGAGATACAGCCTTTGAATCCCAGGTTACTCTCCCTAAGCTAATTTAGTTTCTTTATTCAAGTCTGAGTATGTTTCTTGAATTTCTTGAATTCTTGAATATTCATTTCTTGAATATGTCCTTATATTGACTTTTTATTTTGGCTTTCTTTCTTTCTTACTATTTTTGTCAGCTTTATCAAGTATAATTTGCATGCCATAAACAGTGTCAATTTTAAGTATCAGTTTTAATTCAATGAGTTTTGACAAATATATATATTCATATGATCACTACCACAATCACAATGTAGAACATTACCACCATGCCGAAAAGCTTTCCTGTGCCTCTTAGCTACCCGTCCCTGAAGTCCCTGGCAAACACTGATCTTTCTCTTTGGGTTATGTTTTTTTGTTTTATTTTGTTTTGTTTTTTTAGCATAATACTTTTGAGAGTCATCCATGTTATTATGTGTATCAGTAGTTTATTACTTTTCATGGTGGATGGCATTCCATTTTATGAATATACCAAGAATTGTTTGTGCATATACTACTTGATGGACATTTGGGTTGTTTCCAGTTTGGGGCTATTATAAATAAAGTTGGTATGAACATTCAAACACAAGTATTTATATACAAATAGATATCATTTCTTTTGAGTTATCACCTAAGAATGGAATTGCTGGGTCATATGGTAAGAATATTTTTATAAGAAACTGTTAAACTGTTTTTGAAAACGGCTGTGCTATTTTGTATTCCTACCAGCAGTGTATGAGAATTCCAATTGTTCCACATTCTTACACTTATAGTTTTACAGATTTAGCTCTTCCGGTTAAATTTATGATCCACTTCAGTTTCAATTGTGAATATAGTTTGAAGTAATGGTTGAGATACTCTCTTTCTCTCTCTCTCTTTCTCCCTTGGTACATGGATACCCAATTTTTCCAATACCATCTGTTGTTAAGATAATAATTTTCCCTTTAAATTGTCTTGGCACCCAGCTTGAAAAATCAATTTATGGACTTCTATTCTGTTCCAGTGATCTATATTTCGATCTTTATGCCAGTCCACCTGTCTGGAATGCTGGGTTTTGATACTAGATCTCGAAATCAGATAGTATAAATCTTGTACTTTGTTCTACTTTTTCAGAATTGCTTTTGGCTAATCTAGATTCTTTCATTATATAGGAAAATTTTAGAATCAACTTTTAACATCTACAAAAAGTCTGCTAGGATTTGATTGGAATCAAGCTAAATTTGTTGATCAAATTGAGGGGAACTGACATCTTAATAATGTTGCATCTTCTAGTTTATAATCATGGTATTTTTCTTCATTTGTTTTGGTCTTTTTATTGTGTAGTTTTCAGTGCATGTGGCTTACACATATTTTGTTAAATTTATCCCCAAATATTTAATATTTGCAATATTAAGATAGTATTTTGAATAGTGTGGTTCCCTTACTTTTGACTTTCAATTGTTTCTTGCTAATATATAGAAAAAAATTGATTTTTGTGCATTAACCTTGTATCATGTGACCCTGTTAACTTCAGAGTTCTGTAGATTCTTTATAATTTCTATATATATGATCATATGATCTGTAAATAAAGGCCATTTTATTCTTTGCCTTTCCAATCTGTAAGCACTTTATTTCTTTTCACTTCCTTATAGCACCGGCTAGGAATTCTAGTAAAATGAATGAAATTGTTGAGAAAAGACATCTTTTCCTTGTTCCCTCTTTTAGGAGTAAGGAATTTAGTATTTTACCATTAAGTATAAAGGTACCTATAGATTTTTTTTTCATAGATGCCTTTAACCAGATTGAGGATATTCCCTCCACTTGCTAATAGGCTTCAGAGTCTTTATCAAAAATGGATTTTGGATCTTGTTAAATGCTTCTTCTCCATCTGTGGAGATGATCATATGGGTTCCTTTTTTCATCTGTTAATATGGTGAATTACATTGATTCATTTTTGAACATTAAGCCAACTCTGCATTCCTAGGATAAACCCCACTTGGGCATTATTAATCATCCTTTTTATATATTTCTGGATTTAATTTGCTAACATTTTATTAACTCTTTTTTCATCTATGTTCATGCTGAATTCTGACCCTTGGTTTTCTTTTCTTATAACGTCTTTGTCAGGGTAATGCTAGACCCATAGAGTTGAAAAGTGTTTTTTTCCTTTTTTTGTTTTTTGGAGGAGATTTTGTACACTTTCATCTTTAAATGTTAGAATCTGCTAATGAAGTTACTTGAGTCTGGAGTTTTCTTTGTGGGGAGATTTTAACTACAAACCAATTTTTTTTATTATGTTAGTCACCATACAGTACATCATTAGTTTTTGATATAGTGTTCCATGATTTGTTGTTTGCATATAACACCCAGTGCTCCATGCAATATGTGCCCTCCTTAATACCCATCACCAGGCTAACCCATCCCCCCATCCCCCTCCCCTCTGAAACCCTCAGTTTGTTTCCATAGTCTCTCTTTACAAACCAATTTTTAAAATAGATCCAAGATTGTTCAGGTAACTAACCTCTCCTTGAGTGAGCTTTGGTAGCTTATATCTTTTAAGGATTTGCTCATTTCACATAAATTGTTCAATTTATTGACATAAAGTTATTCATGATATACTCATACTTACGCTTGAAGGGTCCATAATGATATTCCTTTTCTCATTCCTGATCTTGACAAGTTGTGTCTTTTTTCTTTTATCCTGATCAATCCACTAGAGATTTATCAATTCTATTGATCTTTTCAAAGAAACATGTTTTGTTTCAATGATCTCTATTATTTTCGTTTTCTATTTTAATTGATTTTAGCTTTTATATTATTTCCTTCTTCCTGCTTACTTTGTATTTAATTCAGTGCTCTTTTTCTAGTTTTTTATAGTATTTTAGCTCATTGACTCAAGACCTTCCTTTTTTACTGAATTATAATTCACATATACTATTCTATTAATTTCATTTTTATAACAGTGATTGGACATTTGTACACATTGCAAATTGATTACCACAGTGAGTCTAGTTACCATCTCTCACCATACATAGTTAATACAATATTATTTACTGTATTTTTTACTGTACAACATTATTCCCCATGCTGCATATTATATTCTCATAACTTATTTATTTTATAGCTGGAAGCTTGTATCTCTTGATCACCTCATCCATTACACACACACACACACACACACACACACACTACATTCTCCTCTGGAATCACCTCTCTGTTCTCTTTATCTATGATTCTGAGGTTTTTTTTTGTTTTTTTGTTTTTTTTAAATATTTTATTTATTTTTTTGACAGAGAGAGACATAGCGAGAGCAGGAACACAAGCAGGGGGAGTGGGAGAGGGAGAAGCAGGCTTCCCGCAGAGCAGGGAGCCCGATGTGGGACTCAATCCCAGGACCCTGGGATCATGACCTGAGCCGAAGGCAGATGCTTAACGACTGAGCCACCCAGGCGCCCGATTCTGAGTTTTGTCTTGTTTGTTTGCTTGTTTTATTTTTTAGATTCCACTTATAAGTGAAATCATATAGTACTTGTTTTTCTTTGACTTCTTTCACTTAGCATGATATCTCCAAGGTCTATCAATGTTGTCATAAATGGCAAGATTCCTTCTTTTTTATGTCTGAGTAGTTTTCCATTATATATATACCACATCTTCCTTATCCATTCATCTCTAGATGGACATTTAGATTGTTTCCATATCTTAGCTATTGTAAATAATGCTGCAGTGAACATAGGGGTGCATATATCTTTTTGAATTAGTGTTTTCATTTTCTTTGAATAAATACCCAGAGTGGAATTGTTGGATGATATGATAGTTCTACTTTTAATTTTTTGAGAAAACTCCGTACTGTTTTCCACAGTGGCTGCACCAATTTACATTCCCACCAACAATGCATGAGGGTTCCCTTTTCTCCACATCCTCACCAACACTTGTTATTTATTGTCTTTTTTATAATAGCCATTATAACAGGTGTGAGGTGATATCTCACTGTGGTTTTGATTTGCATTTTCCTGATGATTAGTGATGCTGAACATCTTTTCTTTTCTTTTTTTTTTAAAGATTTTATTTATTTATTTTGACAGAGAGAGAGAGACACAGCGAGAGCGGGAACACAAGCGGGGGCAGTGGGAGAGGGAGAAGCAGGCTTCCTGCTGAGCAGGGAGCCCGACGCAGGGCTCAATCCCAGGACCCTGGGATCACGACCTGAGCCGAAGGCAGACGCTTAACGACTGAGCCACCCAGGCGCCCCTGAACATCTTTTCATGTGCCTGTTAGCCCTCTATATATGTCCTACAAAAATGTCCATTCAGATTGTCCATTTTTCAATCAGATTGTTTGGGGTTTGTTGTTGTTGTTGTTGTTGTTGAGCTATATGAGTTCTCTATGTATTTTATATATTAACCTCATCAGATGTATGATTTGCAAATATCTTCTCCCATTCAGTAGTTGCCTTTTTGGTTTTTTGGTGGTTTTCTTCACTGTGCAAGCTTTTTAGTTTGATGTAGTATCATTTGTTTATTTTTGCTTTTGTTGCCCTTATCTTTGGAGTCAAATCAAAAATAATAATCATTAATAAAATAAATTTTTAAAAATTGCTAAGACCGATGTTGAGGAACTTACCACCTGTTTCCTTCTAAGAGTTTTATGGTTTCAGGTCTTACATTCAAGTGTTTAAACCATTTTGAGTTCATTTTTGTGTATGTTGTAAGGAAGTGGTCCAGTTTTACTCTTTTGCATGTAGCTGTCCAGTTTTCCCGGCACCATTTATTGAAGAGATTGTCCTTTCTCCATTGTCTATTCTTGCCTCCTTTGTAGCAAATTAATTGACCATATATGTATGGATTTATTTCTGGACTTTATTCTGTTTCATTGATTTATGTGTCTGTTTTTATGCCAGTATGATACAGTCCTTCTTTTTTAGCATAAGCATTTACTGCTTTAATTTTTCCTATAAACACTGACTTAACTATATCCCACAAATTTTCATATGCTGTGACTCATTTTCATTAAGTTCAAAATATAGTCTCATTCTCCTAGTGATTTTGATTAGAGTGATAGCTATGGAAGTGGTGAGAAATGATAAGATATAAGATATTTTAAAGATATGTATGTGAATTGAGATGAATTGATAAGGAATGAGAAGATGAAAGACAAGTTTGACCTTCTTCACGATTTTGTTATGGATGGCAAATGGGATAGTATTTCACATGATTTTGGCAGCATATATTGAGATTACTTTCAGTTTGAAGGTTGCACATTTGGGGGAATATGCATGGTCTAAGACCCTCAGAAAACATGTAAAAATTGCACCGTGGTACACTGAATAATGTATGTAAACTACCATAGCTAAGAATGAGAATATTTTGATAGCTTAATGGCTCTGACAAGTGGTAATATATAGACTTACCCGTTGTGATATATGCTGTCACTGAACTGCTTGAACTAGCTCAGACCCCTTCACAGCAATATTTCATGTGGTTGGATTTGAGTGCTGAACAAAGTTTTCACCATATATATACCTTGTCCCCAACTTACCTTTGCAGCATCTTCAAAATTCTGTCCTCAATGCAAAAGTCCATTATGCTCCTTACCATTCCCTGCTTAACAGTGATTTCTACATTTTTTTGATAATCCCCCTATCTCCAAAGCTCTTCCCCATCTGTTCCACAGGAAAAGTACTTTTCACTCTTTTTGTTCTGGAAAATTTTCTCAAAAGTCACTTGATGTGAAAAGCATTGCTAAATCTACCTCTTCTGCTCACCTTCTCATCCTAGGTAGATTTTGTCACTTCCAGCCCTCTCCCCTGCCCCATACAATGGGTGTTATTTGCTTGGTACTATGTATCACTTCTCCAGCACCATCATCTCCCTAATTGTGCAGACTCATATCTACAACACTTCTTAGCATATGGTATAAAGTTCAGTACTAATAACAATGGTCAGCATTGAGTCTTTGACGATGTACCAGACACTATGCAATGCATTACCCACAACAAACCCATAGGTAGGTCATCATTTTCTCACGTGAGAAAACAGAGCCTTAGAGTGGTTGAGCAGTTTTGCCAATGTTACTGCTGATATATGCAGGGCCAAGATTCGGATCCAGGCTATCTAACTTTGCAGCCAGTCTCTGAAGCAGTAAGCATAGTGCCTCTCCAGATGACTGGGGAATTGAGCCAGAGAGTGCTCTAGAGTGTGTCAAGGCAGTAACAGTGTCTCCCAATATTAAGTAGATGCCCTTTCACAATGAAGGATGAAGCTTTCTCTTCTATCATGTCACAAATATACCCAAGTACAGCAAAAGTCACTTCTGGTGATAAAACATACCAAAATTGATCATGAGGTCTATCCATTTAAATCTCTCTACAATGGCAGCACATATCACAGCAGTTTCTAGTGAAATGCTCACCAATTTAGATTATGAGGAGATGCATATAGTCACTTGAAATAAGTCTTGAGAGATTCGTGCATAACACTGTGAGTAGGGTTATCAAGTTCTGATTAGTAACTTGAGTGAGATAATCTCAGTGAAGGGAGTAGAGCCACATTTAAGCATGAAAATAGGTTGGGATGGTTCTCCTTCCTGCCTCCTGGAAATGGATCTTCCAATGGAAGAGTGTAGTTAGCATCCAGGTCAGGATGCACTGTCACAAAATCTGTTATTTGGCTAAAATTAGAGCTGCAATTAAACCTTCCTTGAAAATGAAGCATATGAAACTGAGCTCAAACTTATTCAAGAAGAATAAATGAAGATAATGAAGGTAAATTGTCAAATTATAATAAATTGTCTAAATACAAATATCTCTTCAAGCTTTAGCTGCACTTCCAAGGCCAAGATGAACAAAGGCCCTGGAGAAACAATGAACACTACAGAACTTTCTTTCTTTTTTTTTTTTTAATTTTATTTTATTATGTTATGTTAGTCACCATACAATACATCACCAGTTTTCAATGCAGTGATCCACGATTCATTGTTACTACAGAACTTTCTTGAAGTCAGGGAGTGGCAGCAGGTCTTTGTTTCATTAAAGCCATAGAAAATTATACTTCTCCAAAAAAATAAAATAGAAAGAAGATTCAAGTTTAATCATATAGCCTGTAGTATAAGAAAAAATGACTAAATTGAAGAGAGTATCCTCAAATAGAATTTGCTTGTCCCACTTCAGCTTAAAAGTACTTCCTTGAGGCGTTCTTCTCTCACTCCCCTGACTTAGGTTAAATCTACTGCCATATGTTCTATCTGTATTTTCCCTCAGCAGCACTTAATTGTATTCATATTGATGTGTTCTTTGTATAACTGTTGATAACTGCTCCCCCACTAGACTATAGGTTTTTCAGGAACAGATATCATGTCTCTCTCAATCACCATGAATCTCCAGTTTTTCACATAGGCCCGAGTTGACAGGTGCTTAAAAATTACTTGATAAATAAATGAATGACTATTCTCATGCAAACCTTAGATGGTGTAGAGAGAAAACATTAGTATGATTAACTTTTAAAACTAACATAGAGGAGGGGGGAAAGATGGCGGAGGAGTAGGGGACCCTATTTCAACTGGTCCCCAGATTTGAGCTGGATATCTACCAGACCACTCTGAGCACCCACGAAACCAGCCTGAGATGTAAGAAGATCTGGATCTCTACAAACAGAATATCGCAGGCAGTTGGTTTTGAGGTACCAAGCGGAGCGCCGTGATTCTGCGGGCAGATATCGGAGGATAAACGGCGGGCAGATATCGGAGGATAAACGGTGGGTGCCTGGCCGTGGGGATCCTGCACCGCCGGTGAGTGACAGCCTCACGCGCTGCGGACGGGCACAGACTCGCAGACCAGTAGCGTCGGCAAAGGACTTTAGGGCAGCCCCCGGGGGGGGGGGAAACCAGACCGGCGGGGTCTCGCGCACGTGAACCGCAGCCCCCCGCGGACAGAAACCGGGAGCGACGGTCGCGCACACACACTGCAGCCTCCGAGACGGAAACCCGGTGCGCGGGGTCCCGCCGGTGAACTGCAACCCCGGGGTGGAAACCCTGAGTGGCGGAGTCGCGCGCACGCGAACTGCAGCCCCCGGGACAGAACCCCAAGCGGCGGAGTCCCGCGTGTGCGTGAACTGGGAGCGGCTGGTGGTTTTAGAAGCACAAAGGGCAGAGACGTGCCCCGACCTGGAGGCAGGACTGGGGGCGCTGCGGAGGGGCGCACAACCCAGGACGCTGCAGTTTATAGCAGCACGGATAGAAATGGAGACGGTGTGGCCTGGAGAGCGCACTGAAGAACAGACTGCAGTCTCTCTGCTCTGAGGCAGAGGGTTGGAAACAGTCTCTTCTGCTCTGACTCGCGGAAGAGACGCGGAAAGCCGCCAGGGAAAGCCACCAGAGAACAAAAGCCCCAAAGACTGATTCCCACTGAGCCCATTACCCGCCACAGGGGCGCAGGGCAACTCCGCCCAAACAGGGTTGCCTGAGTAACAGCGTGGCAGGCCCCTCCCGCAGACGACAGGCTGGGAAAATAAGAGGCCAGCAACCCTAAGGTCCATAGAAAACAGGTGCATCTTGCTTGGGTTCTGGTCAATCATTTGGACTCTATACATTCCCTCAAACACCCATCAACAGAATGACTAGGAGGAGGAGCCCCCAAAACAGAAAAGACTCAGAGATTATGACTTATGCTGCAGATTTACAAATGGATGCAGATATAACCAAGATGTCGGAGATGGAATTCAGGCTAGCAATTATGAAGACAATGGCTAGAATGGAGAAATCAATTAATGGCAACATAGAGTCTCTAAGGGCAGAAATAAAAGGGGAATTGGCAGAACTTAAAAATGCTATCAATGAAATCCAATCCAATCTAGATAATCTAACAGCTAGGGTAACTGAGACAGAAGAGAGAATAAGCGATCTGGAAGACAGTATAATAGATAAAAAGGGAAAAGAGGAGGCCAGGGAAAAACAACTCAGAATCCATGAAAATAGAATCAGAGAAATAAGTGACACCATGAGGCGTTCCAATGTCAGAATCATTGGAATCCCGGAGGGAGTGGAGAGAGAGAGAGGGCTAGAAGATGTATTTGAGCAAATCGTAGCTGAGAACTTCCCTAATCTGGGGAATGAAACAAACATTCGAGTCCTAGAGGCAGAGAGGACCCCTCCTAAGATCAAGGAAAACAGGCCAACACCCCGGCATGTAATAGTAAAACTTGCAAATCTTAGAACCAAGGAAACCATCTTAACGGCAGTTAGGGGGAAGAGATTCCTTACGTACAGAGGGAGGAACATCAGAATAATGTCAGACCTATCCACAGAGACCTGGCAAGCCAGAAAGGCCTGGCAAGACATATTCAGGGTACTAAATGAGAAGAACATGCAGCCAAGAATACTTTATCTGGCAAGGCTTTCATTTAGAATGGATGGAGAGATGCAGAGCTTCCACGACCGGCAGAAGTTGAAAGAATATGTGACCACTAAGCCGGCCCTGCAAGAAATATTAAGGGGGGTTCTATAAAAGGAAAAAGACCCCAAGAGTGATCTACAACAGAAATTTACAGGGACAATCTATAAAAACAACGTCTTCACAGGCAACATGATGACAATTAATTCATATCTTTCAATAATCACTCTCAACGTGAATGGCCTAAACGCTCCCATAAAACGGCACAGGGTTGCAGATTGGATAAAAAGACAGGACACATCCATATGCTGTCTACAAGAGACTCATTTTGAACCTAAAGTTACATCCAGACTGAAAGTGAAGGGATGGAGATCTATCTTCCATGCCAGCGGACCTCAAAAGAAAGCTGGGGTAGCAATTCTTATATCAGACAAATTAGATTTTAAACTAAAGTCTGTAATAAGAGACACAGAAGGACACTATATCATTCTTAAAGGGTCTATCCAACAAGAAGATCTAACAATTGTAAACATCTATGCCCCCAACATGGGAGCAGCCATCTACATAAGCCAACTGTTAACCAAAATAAAGAGTCATATTGATAACAATACGTTAATTGTAGGAGACCTCAATACTCCACTCTCAGCAATGGACAGATCATCTAAGCAGAAAATCAACAAGGAAACAAGAGCTTTGAATGATGCATTGGACCAGATGGACCTCATAGATATTTACAGAACATTCCACCCTAAAACAACAGAATACTCATTCTTCTCGAGCACACATGGAACTTTCTCCATAGACCATATACTGGGTCACAAATCAGGTCTCAACCGATACCAAAAGATTGAGATTATTCCCTGCATATTCTCAGACCACAATGCTCTAAAACTGGAACTCAATCACAAGAAAAAATTTGGCAGAAATTCAAACACTTGGAAGCTAAAGACCACTCTGCTCAAGAATGTTTGGGTCAACCAAGAAATCAAAGAAGAACTTAAACAATTCATGGAAATCAATGAGAACAAAAACACATCAGTCCAAAACCTATGGGATACTGCAAAGGTGGTCCTAAGGGGGAAATACATAGCCATCCAAGCCTCACTCAAAAAAATAGAAAAATCCCGAATTCACCAACTAACTCTACACCTTAAAGAACTAGAGAAAAAGCAACAAATGATGCCTAAGCCACTCATTAGAAGAGAAATAATTAAAATTAGAGCAGAAATCAATGAATTAGAAACAAGAAACACAGTAGATCAGATTAATGAAACTAGAAGTTGGTTCTTTGAAAGAATTAATAAGATTGATAAACCACTGGCCAGACTTATCCAAAAGAAGAGAGAAAGGACCCAAATTAATAAAATTATGAATGAAAGGGGAGAGATCATGACCAACACCAAGGAAATAGAAACAATTATTAGAAATTATTATCAACAACTATATGCCAATAAACTGAGCAATCTGGATGAAATGGAGGCCTTCCTGGAAACCTATAAGCTGCCAAGACTGAAACAGGAAGAAATTGACAACCTGAATGGGCCAATAACCAGTAATTGAAGCAGTGATCAAAAACCTCCCAAAAAACAAGAGTCCAGGGCCTGATGGATTCCCTGGGGAATTCTACCAAACATTCAAAGAAGAAATAATACCTATTCTACTGAAGCTGTTTCAAAAAATAGAAACAGAAGGAAAACTTCCAAACTCATTCTATGAGGCCAGTATTACCTTAATCCCCAAACCAAGCAAAGACCCCATCAAAAAGGAGAATTTCAGACCGATATCCCTGATGAATATGGATTCCAAAATCCTCAACAAAATCCTAGC
This sequence comes from Phoca vitulina, assembly GCF_004348235.1. Lineage (NCBI taxonomy): Eukaryota > Metazoa > Chordata > Mammalia > Carnivora > Phocidae > Phoca > Phoca vitulina. The sequence goes on along the minus strand of NW_022589723.1, from coordinate 6,275,909 downwards.
TAATAGGATCCAACAATACATTAAAAGGATCATCCACCACGACCAAGTGGGATTTATCCCCAGGATGCAAGGGTGGTTCAACATTCACAAATCAATCAATGTGATAGAACACATTAATAAGAGGAGGGAGAAGAACCATATGGTCCTCTCAATTGATGCAGAAAAAGCATTTGACAAAATACAACATCCTTTCCTGATTAAAACTCTCCAGAGTATAGGGATAGAGGGAACATTCCTCAAGCTCATAAAATCCATCTATGAAAAACCCACAGCGAATATCATCCTCAATGGGGAAAAGCTGAGAGCCTTTCCCTTAAGATCAGGAACACGTCAAGGGTGCCCACTCTCACCACTGTTGTTCAACATAGTACTAGAAGTCCTAGCAACAGCAATCAGACAACAAAAAGAAATAAACGGTATTCAAATTGGCAAAGAAGAAGTCAAACTCTCTCTTTTCGCAGACGACATGATACTTTATGTGGAAAACCCAAAAGACTCCACCCCCAAATTACTGGAACTCATCCAGCAATTCAGTAATGTGGCAGGATACAAAATCAATGCACAGAAATCAGTTGCTTTCTTATACACTAACAACGCAACTGTTGAAAGAGAAATTAAAGAAACGATTCCATTTACAATAGCACCAAAAACCATAAGATACCTCAGAATAAACCTAACCAAAAAGGTAAAGGATCTATACTCTAGGAACTACAAAACACTCATGAAAGAAATTGAAGAAGACACAAAAAGATGGAAAAATATTCCATGCTCATGGATCGGAAGAATAAACATTGTTAAAATGTCTATGCTACCCAGAGCAATCTATACCTTCAATGCCATCCCGATCAAAATTCCAATGACATTTTTCAAAGTGCTGGAACAAACAATCCTAAAATTTGTATGGAATCAGAAAAGACCCCGAATCGCCAAGGGGATGTTGAAAAAGAAAAACAAAGCTGGGGGCATCACGTTGCCCGATCTCAAGCTATATTACAAAGCAGTGATCACCAAGACAGCATGGTACTGGCACAAAAACAGACATACAGACCAATGGAACAGAATAGAGAACCCAGATACGGACCCTCAACTCTATGGTCAAATAATCTTTGACAGAGCAGGAAAAAACATGCAATGGAAAAAAGACAGTCTCTTCAATAAATGGTGCTGGGAAAATTGGACAGCCACATGCAGAAGAATGAAACTCGACCATTCTCTAACAACATTCACAAAGATAAACTCAAAGTGGATGAAAGACCTCAATGTGAGACAGGAATCCATCAAAATCCTAGAGGAGAACATAGGCAGTAACCTCTTTGACATCGGCCACAGCAACTTCTTTCAAGATACATCTCCAAAAGCTAGTGAAACAAAAGCAAAAATGAACTTTTGGGACTTCATCAAGATAAAAAGCTTCTGCACAGCAAAGGAAACAGTCAACAAAACAAAGAGGCAACCCACAGAATGGGAGAAGATATTTGCAAATGACACTACAGATAAAGGGCTGGTATCCAAAATCTATAAAGAACTTCTCAAACTCAACACCCAAAAAACAAATAATCAAGTCAAAAAGTGGGCAGAAGAGATGAACAGACACTTCTCTGAAGAAGACATACAAATGGCTAACAGACACATGAAAAAATGTTCATCATCATTAGCCATCAGGGAAATCCAAATCAAAACCACATGGAGATACCATCTTACACCAGTTAGAATGGCAAAAATGGACAGGGAAAGACACAACAAATGTTGGAGAGGTTGTGGAGAAAGGGGAACCCTCTTACACTGTTGGTGGGAATGCAAGTTAGTACAGCCACTTTGGAAAACAGTGTGGAGGTTCCTCAAAAATTTAAAAATAGAGCTACCCTATGACCCAGCAATTGCACTGCTGGGTATTTACCCCAAAGACACAGATGTAGTGAAAAGAAGGGCCATATGCACCCCAATGTTCATAGCAGCAATGTCCACAATAGCCAAACTGTGGAAAGAGCCGAGATGCCCTTCAACAGATGAATGGATAAAGAAGATGTGGTCCATATACACAATGGAATATTACTCAGCCATCAGAAAAGATGAATACCCAACTTTTACATCAACATGGATGGGACTGGAGGAGATTATGCTAAGTGAAATAAGTCAAGCAGAGAAAGTCAATTATCATATGGTTTCACTTATTTGTGGAACATAAGGAATAACATGGAGGACATTAGGAGAAGGAAGGGAAAAATGGGCGGGGGGAATTGGAGGGAGAGATGAACCATGAGAGACTATGGACCTGAGAAACAAACAGGGTTTTAGAGGGGAGGGGGGAGGGGGGATTGGTTAGCCCGGTGATGGGTATTAAGGAGGGCACATACTGCATGGAGCACTGGGTGTTATACGAAAACAATGGATCGTGGATCACTACATCAAAAACTAATGATGTATTGTATGGTGACTAACATAACATAATAAAAAAACAAACAAACAAACAAACTAACATAGTGGTGCCTGGCTGGCTCAGTCAGTAAAGCACAGGACTCTTGATCTCAGGGTTGAAAGTTTGAGCCCGACGTTGGGTGTAGAGGTTACTTAAAAGTAATATAGAAAAAGGGGCGCCTGGGTGGCTCAGTCGTTAAGCGTCTGCCTTCGGCTCGGGTCATGATCCCAGGGTCCTGGGATCGAGCCCCACATCGGGCTCCATGCTCCGCAGGAAGCCTGCTTCTCCCTCTCTCACTCCCATTGCTTGTGTTCCCTCTCTCACTGTGTCTGTCTCTGTCAAATAAATAAATAAAATCTTTAAAAAAAAAAAAAAGTAATATAGAAATGGTCACTAAAATGAAGAGAGAAAATAAAATTTCTAAATCTAGAACCTAGGTCCACCTAGAGCCAACACCACTGAGTCTACTTCCAGTTTCTAATTAGAACTTTTATTTATATCTGTAATGAGGGAGGGGGGGAGGCTCTAGTAAGAGCTTTCCAGCCTTGCTCAAAAATGTTACCATGTAACCTAAAGAATCTCCCAGAATATTTACAATGTAATTTGGATTATTTGAACATAGAATTCTCCTAATGTAAAAAATTCCCAAATCAAAAATTGTATCTTTATAAAAAACAAATTAGAAAAGTGATGATATACCTAGGTAGGTATGTAAATGAGTTCAATTGTCTGTGTTGTTTGATAGGCTAAATATGCTAAACACAAATGTTTTAGCTAATAACACTCTGGGCAAGCTATGAATTTATGGTATCCCATACGTTGTAGTTATTGATTTATGTAAGTATTACAATTTCTCTACTAGTGTAACAGATTTTAGCTTGAAAGGACCATAAACTGAGAGGCTCAGTACGGTTTAAAGTTGGCAGCTGGCAAAGAGATGAATTTCAAGCCAGAAGAGAGAGTAGGCAGGAGGTTCCTGCTGTTTCCTAAGGAGAGTGTCCCTGGGTGATACATCTGCTGTTGAAACATCAAAACACATTTCACTATGGAATCCTCCACACATACTTAATCCAGATTTCTTAGATTTTAAGTTTATTTGGCAAAATGAAAAGACATACATATTTCCTATTATTAAGAAAAAAATGCCAAACTCAGTAAATATTGACTCATGTGGCTGGCGAGGTCAATGTTCTAATCTCTAAAAATGTGATATGTTACCTTACATGGCAAAAGAGACTTTTCACATAAGAGTAAGTTAAGGATCTTAAGTGGGAAGATTATCCTGAATGATCTCAGTGACTCTAAGGTACTCAAAGGGGTCCTTATAAGAGGGACACAGGAAAATCAGTCAGAGATGTAGATGTGACAATGGAAGCAGAGGTGAGAGGAATGCCATTGCTGGAAAGGAGCCACTAGCCGAGGAATGCAGGCAGGTGACAGAAGCTGGGAAAGACAAAGGAGGGATGTTCCCCTAGAGGCTCCAGAAGGAACACAGCCCTGTCAACACTTTGATTTTAACTCTCTAAGACCCATTTTCAGAATTCTGACCTATAGAATAAGATCACTGATGTTGTTTTAAACCACTAAGTATGTGGTAATTTGTTACAGCAACTATAGAAAATGAATACAATTTATATTTATGTTATTGACCTCTACTTTCTCTAGCAATAATTCCTTTCTATAGGCTCATTTTCTTTACTGTGTATTTTATTTTTAATCTTACTTTCGTTGATTCAGTTCAGTTTATCCAGCTGATCGGCTGATCTGGGAAGGCAAGATATAGTAGTCAATAGTAAAGCCACAAGTAGAGTATTTATTGGACATTTGCTGTATTTAAGTATTACACTACATAGTCAATGCTATGCTTTTTTATTTGCCATATTGTTCCACTATTTTAGTTGCTACGAGGGCAGAAAAAATATGCCAAGTTTTCTACTTCTCCAAAGCTTACAATCTTGTTGGTAGAACTGCGAAACTTACACATAGTTATTTTGTTAAGGAAGAACTCTAAGACCCCACTGCTTTTGTGAAATATGATTAACACAGTACCAAAAACAGAGTTATAGAATATTCACCCTTAAAAGGTAAGCAACTGTTCTCCTGGTTCATAAAACTATTTTTTAACTAATTAATTATCATTTTTTTAATATGAGTATAGTTGACATACAATGTTACCTTAGTTTCAGGTATACAACATAGGGATTCAACAAGTTTATACATCATGCTATATTCACCACATGTGTAGCCACCATCTGTCACCATATAACACTATTACAATATTTTTGACTATACAACTTATGCTGTGCCTTTTATTCCCATGACCTATTCTTTCCATAACTGGAAGCCTGTATCCCCCACTCTTCTTTACCCATTTTCCCCATTCCCCCACCCTCTCCCTTCTGGTAACCATCAGCTTGTTCTCCGTATTTATGGGTCTGATTCTGCTTTTTGTTTGTCATGAAACCGTTTCTATCACATAAGTCTCCTAAATAGGCTTGCATTTATCTTTACATATTTCCATTCAACATTAAAAAAAAAACTTCTAATAGAAAGTCTTCATCCTAGAGATTATGTAAATATCTTCATTTGATCAATCAAGGTAACATAATTTCTTAAAGATAGTGTTTTAATTCTACAAGAATTCTTTAAGCATTTTCATTTCATTTTTAAAAATATAATGAGTATAAAATGAAACCATTGTGTCAGAAGATAATTATTTTTATTATAAGTACCCAAACCAAAATGAAGTAAAATATTAGAGTATGTGTTAGTCAGGATTCTCCAGAGAAACAAAGCCAATGGATGTGTATATGCATAGAAAGAATTTTATTATAAGGAATTGATTCATGTGATGATAGAGGCTGGCAAGTCCAAAATCTGCAGTCTGGGCTGGCAGGCTAGAAACTCAGGAAAGCTGATGCTATGGTCCCGTCTGAAGGCCAAAAGGCTGGAGACAGACTTACTTTCCTCCTTTTTGTAAGATCCCTTTTGATTGCATTAGAGTCACTAGATAATTCAAGATCATCTTCCCAAGTTTCCTAATCACATGAAAATCTCTTTTTTTTTTTTCAAAAAAATTTTATTTATTTGACAGAGAGAGACACAGCGAGAGAGGGAACACAAGCAGGGGGAGTGGGAGAGGGAGAAGCAGGCTTCCCGCTGAGCAGGGAGCCCGATGTGGGGCTCGATCCCAGGGCCCTGGGATCATGACCTGAGCCAAAGGCAGACGCTTAACGACTGAGCCACCCAGGCGCCTATGAAAATCTCTTTTGCTATGTAAGGTAACCCATTCACCTCTCAATGGTGTAGATGATGTTTGAAGGTGGTCTGCTGGAGTACTGCCTCTTGCTCAGGGAGGTCAGTCTTTTTATTCTGCTCAGAACTTCAACTGGTTGGATGAGCCTCACCCACATTATGGAGAAAACCAATTTAAATGTTAATCTCATCCAAAAGTACCCTCCCAGTTGACACATAAAATTAACCACCACAAGCCCATCCTTTATCAATTTGGCACCCATACAGATCTTCTTAAACCATACCTAATCTCCTGATAAAGAGAATAACAAGGTTATAATTCTGTCTAAAATGGTACAACTGTTCTGTATACAACTGAAAATACACTAACCTTTTCCCCAAAAGAGGATGCAAAGTTTTGAATTGATGTTTACTCTTCTCCTTGGTGTCTTATAACTTAAATACCATAATATTAGTAAAGTTAACAATCCTTAAATTCTATGATATAAAGAAAATACATCTTATATTACATGATAAAGGGATAAGAAAGAGAAGAAAACAAAGATATTATACACACACACACAAGACAAACATTCATAACAAAGTAAGGAGGAAATACTCATGACAATTACAGTCCTCATTTCTGTAATTAGTCATATGGTTGTAGCTGGTGTTCGTAACTATCTTCCACTACCCATCCCATATTACCTTTGCCTTAAGCAAGAACCTCAAATGGCCATGGTTTTTTTACCTGTTGAGTTGAGCCAAGTCTTTATTCCTGAAGGGTCTCTTTAGTTCTCTTGCCTGAACTGGGTTGTTATAGTTTTCTATTGACTTTCCATCACAGGGCATGGTAATACTAAGAAATACCCTAAGGGATCGCCTATATACTAAATGTATTATTCCTTACCGCCATTGTGGAGTTCCAGTCCAATTTCCCATTGGTAGTCAGGATCAAGCACCCCAGTCAACACCGTATCTCCCTCCTTTGCCTGTAGATCCAGAGGCATGAGGGATCCATAATAGTCAGATGACAGTCTTAACTTCAGTTCAATGGACTCATTGTTGTCTTCTAGTGGAAACATTTCTTCCTTCCTCTAAACCAACAAAGTATAAGGTTGCAGGTATAGGAAGCAAAAATTCTTCCAGTGGATCACCAGGGGTAATAGTGAGAGCTGCCACTCTCCCTTGAATCCTAGACCCATGAATCCTGGCAATTGGAGAAATAGTACCATATATTTGATGCCAATTCAGAACATATATAGCCTTCTAGAGGACCTTGCCTCCGCCCTACAAGCTACTGCCAGGAACTGCAGCTGGCAGTCTTCGAAAGGCAATTCCACCACTCTATCAAACCAGCTGCTTCAGTGTTGTGGAGCAACATGGAAAGACAAGTGAATTCCATGAGCATAGGCCCATTCATGTACTTCTTTTGCTATGAAATGAATTTCTTGATCAGAAGCAATGCTGTATGGAGTACTGTGATGGTGGTTAAAGTGTTTCGTGAATCCACAGATGGCAGAAGTATTGCATGCTGGGAAGACAAAACTATATCCAGAATGTCTGTTCCAGTAAGAACAAAATTCTTCCTCTTCCATGATGGAAGCAGTCCAATGTAATCAATCTGTCACAGGTAGCTGGCTGATCACCCTCGGGAATGGTGCCATATTGGGGGCTCCATGTTGGTCTGGTGCTGATGACAGATTGGGCACTCAGCAGTAGCTATAGCCAGGTCAGCCTAAGTGAGTGCAAGTCCATGTTGCTGAGTCCATGTCTAATTTCCATCTGTGCCACCATGGCCACTTTGTTCATGTGTCCACTGGGTGATGATAGGGGTGACTGTTGATAGGGGATGTCCCAGAAAGTGGCTGTAGTGATGCAGCTCTTTACCTTCATGTGCTGCCTGCACATCATGCAGAACCATCCAAAAACCAGGCCTGAGTCTTCTCTACCTCTGTCAACTGTCATAGGGAACTCTTCATGAGGCCATAGGTGCATACTAGGAGAAAGAAGGTAGTGTGGCAGAGATGGGAACCATAGACATTTAGGCCACATCATGTAAGTGACTTGTATCTTTAGGACCTGCGCAGGCCCAGTGTTCTATCTACCACTTCCATTTGATGATGGAATGCTGCCCAAGTTTATGGCTTGGTGCATCAGGTAAGTCATGATGGGCAGCTTATGTTGCATGGTAACTTGGTAGCCATGGTTAAGCATTTTGTTTCTCAAAAGGAGAGTAATGATCTGCAGAGGATCTCAGAACTTTGCCTCAAAATCCTAAGAGCCTGCACTTAACAGAGACTCACCTATCCCTATCTGCCACTGACACCTCAAGCATCATTGGATCTGCTGGACCATAAGACACAAGTAGAAAAACAGTTTACACAACAGCCTAGACCTGTTGCAGAGCCTTCTCTTCCTCTTGGCTCTACTCAAAACAAGCAGTTTTTCGTATCACTCAGTAAATGGTCCAGAGTAACACCACTCTAATGCGTAGTATGTTGTCTCCAAACAGGCCCACTAGGCATTGTGTCTCTTCTTTGGTTGTAGTAGGATCCAAATGCAACAATTTATCCTTCACCTTAGAAGGGATATCTCAGCATACCCCACACCACTGGACCTCAAGAAATATCACTCTAGAAATTCAGGTAGAGGGCCTCTGAGGTTTGTTGTTGTTTTCAGCTTTATTGAGACATATTTGACAAATAAAATTATAATATATTTAAAGTACACATCATGGTAGACTCTGGAACCCAGAAGGCCCCTGAATTCTTGTTGGAGTGATTTCTCACCTTCTGACACACAGATGTCTTACAAGTCTAGAGTAGTTGCTACCTCTCGCTCACTAGGTCCAATAAGCATAATGTCATCGATAGAACGGACCAGTGTGATGTCTCACAGAAGGGAGAGGTAATCAAAATGCCTATGGACTAAATTGTGAAATACGGCTGGAGAGTTTATATGCTTGAGGTAGGACAGTGAATGTGTATTGCTGGCCTTGTCAGCTGAAAGCAAACAGCTTCTGGTGGTCTTTCCTAAAGGTATTGGGGGTAAAACAATTGCCAGCTCAGCAGCTGCCTACCAGGTGCCACAGGATATGTGAACTTTCTCAAGCAGTGACACAGTTCCAACAGCAGCTGCAGTTACTCTCCTTGCACCGAGGCTTCCCAGTTCAGTGGCTACAGTTCCCACTGTACGGTATGGTCTCCGGACAAGGATGACCACAGAGCTCTTTAAGGATCCTGGTACTCCCCTCACAAATTAATTTCTACCCGTAGTGGTAAAAGGTGTGTCTTCTGTTCTTCCCCAGGATGGGTAAGTTGGTCTTAAATGACAAATCCTCTCTAAGCTTCCAATCTCCCTAAGTTTTTTTAATTCTTTCCTCTGCAGTAAACCCAGGCAGGTGGACATTTTCAGCTCTCTCATTCTGAGCCCCTCTGTTTCATTCAACCAACCAAACTGTTAGAGCCCCTAGCTGCAATATTAAATACTGAATCTCTGCTTAGTGGCTCCATATCAATAAGTTCAAGAGGAGCAGTATGTGCTATGTTTAGGAATGTCTTAGTGTTTTGATGTGATCATAGCAATAATTGTTGTAAATAAGGAGGTAGAAGATGGGGATACAAGGTAGACTGGATTCAGATATAAAGAGTAATACTCTTGGTACAAGACTTGTGGAGCACGTAAGGTAACTATACTAAAAATATCACCCACCAAGTCTCAAAAAATCTTTAAGGTGACTTTGACCAAGTTTTCAGCCTTTAATCAAGACTTGTGAAATTGAATTAATACATCATTTCATTTAAATAGTCTTCCATTAAGTCTTCCCTTACACCAGCTTGGTTCTTCCCCCTTCCAATCTTTGTTTTATCTCTCCTTTCTTTTTTCTTGCCTTCTTTCTCTTTTCTTTTCTTTTTGAAATAGATATTTCTTAAAGCATTAAACACTTCTGTATTTCTGATAACTCACAGTTTTAGATAACACTTGCGAAATGCATTTTCATGAGGTGCTTTTTTGGAGAGTGGTGGTTAAAAATCATTTGACTCAAAGCTCTTTCTCATTGTGTGCACTTCAATCCTCAGAATATAAATCCATTTTGTAATTACTCTAATATTCTCATCTTGGAAACTTTGCCTGACACACCATTCCATATGTTTATGATTCTCTGAATGAAAAAGTGTTCCCTGACAACCATTCAGATTTTTCCCTTTAATTTCCATTTATGCCTTATTGTCTTATAATGTTCAACTGAAAATATATGTTGCAATATTGTGTGACATTATCAGTATTACTTAAGATTTTATATACCCATATATCAGCCAAACATCAGATAAATCTCGCTATTCTCCTTTCCATACATCTTCCTTCCTGGAAGAGTACAGGTAATAGATTCAATTTCTCCTTCATGACAAGTTGACTTTAAGCATTTCTTACAAACTGAAGACAAGAATCAATTTGCATTTTGGTTTGAATTATTTTTGAAATGTGAACTGGAAATGGAATTTGGTTTAACATTTGTACAATTAAAGTGATGGTGCTAACTGCAATGCTTTTAGACAAAACTTATATCAGGGTTGATTTTAAGAATAGTGTAAAGCCAAGACACAAGACTAATTTGAAGGTCTTGCTAATAAATAACATTGTTGGAAAAAAGGGGGTATTCTGATGATTTGTAATTCTGCAATAATGGCTTCTAAATAGTTAAGATTAGTTTGAGAGATGAGCACCTTTCTACCCTCTCTGCCATATGCCAGCAGGGGACAAAAATCAATCTTGCAAGGGCTCTGATTACTTCTGCTCCAAGTTTCTTGTCAGCAGATTCAAAATGTGCAGAGCAATGAATCTTCCACAAGGTAGAGGTGCTGCCCATCAGCTGGAAATCTTTTTTCCCAACTTCTGGTAGAATATCTGCTTGTGATAAATTAGGAGAGGGAAAAATAAAAGACTATTTGGTGCAACAATTTTAATCCTGTGTTATCAGTACAGAGAGAAAGTGACACTAGTTCCTGTGGCTTTGAAATGAAAAATGTACCCTTGGAGGGAAGAAGCTTGAAAGTTAAGGAACAAATAAAATAATGGTCTTTGTCAATCTTAAAATACCATGCTGCTTAGCAGATGATCAAGAGAGAACCACATTAAGTGTCGATACCTAAATTAATAAATACTAATATCTGAAGCAAGATGTCTATGTTTGGATCCACACTAGAAGATATAAGGAAAAAGAAGTTGAAGTTCAATTATAATAAAAGACACAGGGATATAAGCAATAAGAGGAACAAGGACAATGTGGTTAACAGAGTAATGGTTTCCAAAAATGTCCACATCCTGATCCCCCCAAGTGGGAATTTGTTACTTTACATGGCAAAGGGACTTCATAGATGTGATTAAGTTATACATGTTGAGCTGGGGAGAGTCTCCTGGATTACCCAGGTGGGCCCAATGTAATCACAAGGGAGTAAAAAGTAAAGTAAAAAGGAGACAGAAGAGGCTAGAGTGATGCAATGTAAGAACTTGACTTGCCTTTGCAGGCTTTGAGGTTAGAGGAAAGGGGCCATGAGCCAAGGAATGCAGGTGGCCTCCAGAAGCTGAAAAGGACAAGGAAGTGCATCCTACCAGGAGTCTACAGAAAAGAATATAGCCTGCAGACACCTTGATTTTTAGCCCAGTGAGACCCACATGAGACTTCTGTAAAACCGTATATACAAAACTGTAAGATAAAAATGTGAGTTGTCTAAAGCCCTTAAATTTATAGTAATCTGTTAGAGTAGTGATAGAAAACTAATAGAGAAAAGCTATAAAAAATTAAAACACGAAATAAATTTTAAAATTATATATTACAAATTTTTCCATGTACTCTTATCATTGCCCACAGAAAGATATTTTGGTACAAACTTTCTTTTTGTTTTTGGTTGTCTTTCAGTAGTTCTCAAACACAGTACAATCATAAATGGTCTTTGACCTAGAAATTGTATTTCTGGGAATTTAATAAAATAATTAAAGGTGTATGGAATTATTATTCACAAGCATGTTTATAATAGCCTAAAATTGAGACTAGACTAAATGTTCAACATTGGTGGTTCTTTGACTAGATTTTGGCATAACCTCAAGCAACATACTATGTAGTCATTAAAAATTAGTTAAATAAGAACTTGTCAAAATTAGAAAAGCATTCTTAATATGTTGAGTTGAAACCAGGTACAAAATACTAGTATGGTATGATAATATTGGTGTATAATATGGATGAGCTTTATACCAATTTTTCATATATATCAGCAAATACATACATAAGTAACGAGTGTGGATTATGGAAGGTATTTTTATCCCATTCAGACTAAGAAAAACATTCAAAAATGTATCTTTAGATATAAATTTGTTCTTCTCATAAATATGCGTGTGTGTGTGTGTGACATTTTACATTTTTATCACTTCTAACTGGTAGAAGTACAAAATGTACAATTGTCCATATATTTAAACTTTCCTCTAACAACATTATAAAGTCCAATTCATTCTGAAAAGGGAAAAGCTTTGTCTATACTAAAAACCAAAACAACTCAAGGGTGGAGTGAATTGTGTGATTTTTTTTCTGGGCTCAGGGCTCTTGAATCCAACATCAGCACCCTAAAAGGACTGTGGATGGATCGGAGTGTAAAATGCTAAAATCTTTCCAGAATACAATTTGACAAAATATATCAAAAGCCATGAAAAATTATACCCTTTGAACCAGTAATGTCATTTCTAGGAATCTAAAGAAATAATAGGCGAAGGATATTATGAATAAGAATATTCATTGAAGTCTTATTTATGTAGAGGGAAACTGGGAAACAACCTTAATACCCAATAAGAGGGGAACTGGGCAGTAATTTAAAATGATATTTTCAAAGAATATTTAATTACATGGGAAAATGTGTTCAATATGTTCCTAAATGAATAAAAGCAGGCTGCAAAATTGAATATACAATATGATTCCAATTTAGAAAATACAAAGGAAAAATATGCCAAATGTTAAGAGCAGTTATCTCTGGGTAGTAGAACTGGGTTTTAGATTTTTTTTTTTAACTATGTGTGTATTTGTGTGTGTCTATTGCGGTTTCCATTTGTTCCGTTCTGCCGTGTGGAAGCAGCTCAGAGTCAATAAGACTACCTACCAGAATTAAGTGGAAAGCAGGGTGTTCCCTCTCCTGTTGGCCCACCTGCCTTGCTCGTTCCTGAAATTTGGTTCTCTTTGACAACGATGACTTGAGACTCTCTCACAGAATCTGTGGAAATAGTCCTTTTAGGGACACTGGTGAAGAACCACAGTCTTGTCCTAGGAAGTGCACCCTCTCCTCCCAGACTCTGCTACACAAGAGAACACTGTTTGAAGATTCCAGCAAGTAAAACAGATACATTTTATATTGTTCCTGGTCATAATCAGTCCCTGACTGGAGAAGTCACAATTTAAAATACATCCGTCCTAGGTTCTGGCACTCTTCTGGGGTCCATATATGCCACCACCTATGGCACGAGCAGTGGGTATTAGGATGCAGACTGGTATAGTAAGTGTCAGCCCTTTTGAAAGGAATATGAGATTAAGAGCCTTGAGAAAATATTTTCTCCACATTTGGAGCTCCTAAAAGGCAGAGGCTCTGTCATTCCCATGTGCTCCTCCCAGCATCTAGCATAAACCCTTGCACATAGTCAGTACTCAGTAAGTACTTTTAATTAATGGAATGATAAATGATACTTTTAAAGAATTCTTTTCGAGATCCTAATGGCCACTTTTGGTGTGTACGTATATGTGCGTAGAGCTACGCCATCCCTTTTATTTAATGGCCATGCAAGATGGGGAAAAGTAATAATGTCTTCCTTTTTTGAAGGTTTACTGGGCCACAGATAAAAGGGAAGAAATAATTCCACCTCATTCTAAGGAAACTACAGAGTCTTTCAGTTCAGGAGATCAAAGCCGGAGTTACTGCCATTTGCCATTTACTATCATTTAGTGCTCTGGAAAAGGTAATCTACTAAATAGTACCCAAGTGGCCTGGCAATTTATTAAGTGAGCAATTTATTCTTTTCTTGCCACTAAGATCAAACCATTCACCATTCAGATTCTTCACATTCCTCAGAGATAACAAGGTGAAAAAATATCTTTGTCTTACAGATGGAGAAACTAAGGTTTAGTCTTGAATCAAATCAGCAAAAGGGCGGGGGGAGGATTTTCCACTGCTTACCCTAATTTGCTAGTACCCATTGTCTCTTCCTAAATTTAGAATTGAGTCATTTAAGTTTTTCAGGCTCTGAGAAAAGGCTGTAGCCTTCTCTTTGACCAAATCTACGTAAAAGAAGAGCTTCAGTGATAGTGTCAGTCTGTGGCTCTGAGGAAGAGGGCATTGATAGAGATGGATGAGAAAATGGACTAATTCAGTCAATAAAGTGATAGACAAGAGAGAGTACGCTATTGTCTCATGAGACAAGGAGGAGTTGAACAGATTTGAAGATATTTATTCTCTGCCAGCAGTTATCAAAAGTAAAATTCAAGCTGAAATCATGCTGGTATTTAAACCAATCATTTTAAATTTATCCATGCCTCGCATTGTTCAGAAAAGAGTGATTCCTCCCCCACCTCTCGGCTGACTAAGGCCAGGTGGCCTCAAACCAACACGCCTCCCACTGCAAACTGAAGACGTTGCTGGTGTCCTCAGAGCCATGACAGTAACCAAGCTCCTGGACTGCTTTATCATCCTGTCAGGGGCTCCCAGGGGCCCTCCTGCTTTGCGAAAACAAGAGCAGCAAGAACCACAATGTAAGGGCAAGCTTCATAATATGCACTGTCTTATTTAATTATCGTGGAAAACCTCACAAGGTAAGTATTATCATCACTATCATACAGATGAGAAAAAAAGGCACAAAGAACTAAATAATGTGCCCGACTCCACACAGTAAATGGTAGAGTTTGGTTTTAAACCCAGGTCTATAAAATCCAAAACACATCATTTTCTACATGAGATGGTGCCTCTGCGTTTTGCTAACACCGTGTAGACTCTTCTGGTGAAAATTTGAAGTAAGGTCCCAGGATGTAAATTCCATTTTAATGTACTTTTCAAAAAAAGTAAGAAAGCTTATTGCTGCAATTCCATGGGCTGGTGTTGCCAAGATGCAGACCAGAGTCCTCCAAAACTAACCAAATATATATATTCATTAATGTATTTCTAAAATGTGACTTAGGCCACAACATGATGCCACAAAAGGGATATTTGCTGAGTGCCAGAATTATAAAATACATTATTATTTTACCTTTATAAGATCAGAGAACTATGTTCCCAGTCCCAGAATTCCTAGTACACAATCTATAGCCAATGAATACCGTGTTGAGTATATAATTTTTTAAAGAAAATACACAAAAAGCATTATGAAGATGTTTGCTGCCTAAGATTATGCTCTGTAGATAACTTGGTTGCTGGTATTTATCAAAAACCTTTAGGGGCACCTGGGTGACTCAGTTGGTTAAATGTCTGCCTTGGGCTCAGGTCATGATCTCAGGATCCTGGCACTGAGTCCTGCCTCGGGCTCCCCGCTCAGTGGGGAGCCTGCTTCTCCCTCTCCCTCTGCCCTGCCCCACCCCCACTTGTGCTTCCCCCCCAAATAAGTAAATAAAATTAAAAAAAAAACTTTAACTTGACCCTAAAATTATCACTATCATGTTAAAATTGTTAACTAGAATTGAGCATGCCTAAGTGACTGGTAACCTGTCTGATTCACTACCCATCACCAGTAGAATAAAGCATATTAATTGTAGACCCAGGATAATTATATCTATTAGCTGAGCCATACTCATGGTTCCATAAAATATGCAGATACATGTCTGGAGCACCTGGGTGGCACCGTCAGTTAAACATCCAATTTTTGGTTTCGTCTCAGGTCATGATCTCAGGGTTGTGAGACTGAGCCCCACGTTGAGCCCCACGTTGGGTTCTGTGCTCAGTATGGAGTCTCTCTGGGATTCTCTCTCTCCCTCTCTCTTTGCCCCTCCCACTCATTCTCTCTCTCTTTTTCTAAAATGGATAAATAAATATTAAAAAAATAATTTAAAAAATATGCAGACACATGTGTAAAATATCCTTTCAGAGGGATATATCTGAAAATATCAATAGCAGTTATCCCTGGGTGTTTCCACTGCCAGTTGTAATTATTGGTTTTCTTTATTTCTGCATTTTATTTCTCCTCTTTATTTCTATATATATATATTTTTAAGATTTTATTTATTTATTTGACAGAGAGAGACACAGCAAGAGAGGGAACACAAGCAGGGGGAGTGGGAGAGGGAGAAGCAGGCTTCCCGGCGAGCAGGGAGCCCGATGCGGGGCTCGATCCCAGGACCCTGGGATCATGACCTGAGCCGAAGGCAGACGCTTAACGACTGAGCCACCCAGGTGCCCCTATTTCTATATTTTAAAAGAACCTATGTGACTTTTGTAATAAAAATTTAAACATATAAACTTCCAAGAAAATATCCTTTCAGATATACAGAAACACTTCTAATTAATAACAGCTAAAACTTATTGTGCATTTTCTTTTTTTTTTCTTTTTTAAAGATTTTATTTATTTATTTGAGAGAGAGAGAATGAGAGACAGACAGCATGAGAGGGGTTAGGGTCAGAGGGAGAAGCAGACCCCCTGCCGAGCAGGGAGCCCGATGCGGGACTCGATCCAGGGACTCCAGGATCATGACCCGAGCCGAAGGCAGTCGCTTAACCAACTGAGCCACCCAGGCGCCCCTATTGTGCATTTTCTATGCGCCAAGCACTGTTCTATGTATTTTACATGCAATAACTTATTTAATGTTTATAACTCAGTGAGGTGGAAAGTATTATCCCCATTTTACAAATGACAAAACTGAGCCATAGAATGGCTGAATAACTTGAGCAAGATCAAACACACTAAGCAAGTTGAGAAGCCAGAACCGAAAAGGGCGCTCTCACCCCAGCGTGAGCATTCTTAGCCATTCAGCATTTCACCACACAATGAACAAATTTACAGTGATGCAGCAATTAATATAGTACTCAGAGTACAATTTAAACAAAGACAAATAATTACCAAAATGCCCATGAATAAACACACACACACACACACACACAGACACACACACCCAAAACAATGAAAATGGAAAAAGACATCAAAATATTAGTGGTGACTGTTTTTCTGTGGTATAATCTGAAACAGTTTCTTCTTCTAGTTTCTTATGTTTTCCAATATTTATTTAACAATAGTGTATCTTTTGTATTCTTTTATTCTTAAAAAACAAAAAAATCCATAAACAAGACTAAAAAATAGGAGGGCCCTTGATTACACTCTCAAGAAAACATACATATTGAAGAGCTTCAAATTTAAACTTAGAAGTCCAGCGTGCCCCCTAGAAAGTGAGCAGAAAGACAGTGTGCTTCCAACAGTTAAGAGTATTAACTTCTTATAATGGAATCATCTCTCCTACCAACTTGTACTGGTCTGTGTCTTAATGGCTACCACAAAGCTATGAATCTGATGGTCATCCATTGCTAAACTTGATTTGATTTGTGCTTTGTTATACATTTTTCCTGGCTGGCTTGACTTAAGAAGTAGGTAAGAAAGGGGGAAAAGTAACCTAGCAAACAGTTGAGCATTACTTTAGAAAATCATGTATGCATTCTTGCTGGATTCTTTTCAAATTTATGATTACAGATCTCAATCTGGCACTCAAAACTACAGGATGCTAGGTTGTTTGCCTATTAAATTCAACTTTCTCCTCTTCCAAATATCTATTTCATGCTTTCACTGTCCTCAAATCCTCAACTAATATTCCTCTATTCCCTCACTCTTAGATGATGCTTTCACTATATGTTTTATGGACAAGATAAATGCAATCAGGATTACTACACATTTCCATTACTAATTCCAATAACCTCCCTGCACCTGGAATCACATAGTCTAGTTTCTCTTCTGCACAGAGGTAAGCAAGGTCTCCATTCTTATCTGAGACCAACTGTTCCACTTATACTCTGCATCCAAGCTCCTTTCCTTTCACTTCCTATCCATTACTCTCCTCTTCTGCATTATTCATTTTTCCCTCTCTAACTGATCACTCCCACAGACACACAAATATTCCTTAATATCAACTTTCTTTTTATAAAAAGGAAAGATCTTTCTGGAACACATTTGTTTCTCCATTTCTCTGCTCCCCATTACAACAAACATTTTTTTTTTTTTTTGTCTATATTCCCTAACCCAGTTTTAAACTTCCCAATGTCTCCTGAAGGTACTACATCTTTCCTATCACTCCACTGAAGGAATCTGATCTTCAGTGGTCAGCAATAACCTCCTTTAAATACTACCTTATCTAGGATTTAATGATATCACAAATGGCTAATTTTCCTCCACCTCCACTGATCACTCCTTCCCAGTCTGCTTTGCTAGCTTCCCGTGTTCTACCAAATTTGTCATGATAGAGTATCAAAGTTCTATCTCTGGTTCTCTCTTCTCTAACTGTGATCTCTCAGATGATCCATTCAGTTCAAATACCATCTATATGCTAATGAAACTCAACTTATATCCCATTTTATATCTTCTCCTTGAGCTTTGTCTAATCCAACTACCTATTTGACATCTCACTTGGCTTTCCAATAGATGCCTTAAACTTAACAAAGGCCAAACAGAACTATTGGGTTTTTCCCAAAAATGTAGTTCCTACTCTCCTGGGTCTTTTCTATAGCAGCATTCAGCCATCTACCCAATTGCTCAGGCTCAAAACCTGGAAGTCAGTCTTGAATTCTTTCTTACCCTCAGCACACTTATATTCAATCCATCAGGAAGTCCTTTGTCCTACCTTCTAAAATTCACCTAAAATTTGAACAGTTCTCAACATATCGATCATTACCACTGGTCCAAGCTACCATGCCTGGGTGCTGCAATGGCCTATGATTTTATCCTCTGCCACCACTCTTAACTCTATGATCCAGCCTCCACAAAGCAGTGAATGAGCAATTCAAAGCATAATCATTTCATGTCACTCAAATCCTGCCTCTACACACATATACATACCCTATCACCACCTGCTTGCCTCTGCTTAAATCCTTCCCATGCCTTTACGTTATACTTAAGTAAAAATCAAAACTTATCACTATGGCCTACAAGACTACATGATCCTACATGACCAGGTCCCTGCCTCCCTCTCTGATTTTCTCCTAATCTTTCCTTTGGTTACTGTATGCTGGTATTCTTTATATACCCTGAAATCAGGCTCATGCCTATCTTTCCTTTGCCTGGAAGGTGTTCCACTAAATCTTTAAAACGTGGAGTCCTTATCATCATTAAGTATTAACCTAGATGTCACCTCCTCAGAGGAGGAGCTAAAGCTGCTCATGTACCCGTATGCATACACACAAACACACACACACACACACACGCACACACACCACTTACCCTCTCCCACATTAACCTATTTTATCTTCCTCATAGTATTTGCCAGGATTTGAAATTATTTTCTTTGTCTATGTTTATTGTCTTTCTCCCCTACTAGAACCTAAGTTCCTTGCAGCTAGGAATGTTTTTCTTAGGCATTGCTATGTTCCCAGGCCCTAGAATAGTGTGTAGCATCTAGATGTCACAAAATAACAATTTTTGACTGGTCACAGGGAAAAATATTGTGTCTACTTCAAAAGAAAATAAGTGGCCTATTTCAATAAGATGATAAGACTAAAAACTATGAGGATAGGGGCGCCTGGGTGGCTCAGATGGTTAAGTGTCTGCCTTCGGCTCAGGTCATGATCCCAGGGTCCGGGGATCGAGCCCCGCATCGGGCTCCCTGCTCAGTGGGAAGCCTGCTTCTCCCTTTCCTTCTCCTGCTCCCCCTGCTTGTGCTCTCTCGCTCTCTCTGTCAAATAAATAAATAAAATCTTTAAAAAAACAAAAACAAAAGAACTATGAGGATAACATGTGGTTAACCAAGGGAAATCTGGAACAGAGATGGCTAGAGAAGAAAAAGAGTGGTTATGGTCATTGCAGATAATTAGTCTTGTTTGAATATGGTTGTAAACAAAATATACTTATTTCTTTAGAGATGTACTGAACCTAATAAAACAACGTGCCATGATATTAAACTTTGACTCTCACAGGAGACTGGTGAGTAAAGAAATATATGTGCTAGAACATGGAGCTTTTGAAGCGTTCTATAGGCAAAAAGGGATCATCAGGAAAAGATTATAATGACACAAATATCAGAGTCACCTTTGGGACATAATGATCTGAAAGAACTTATATTTTTAAGACATATTTATAGGAATATTAGGTTAAAGTCAGTCTCCAGTTTACTGTTCATATAGCTTAAAAAATCTCCAACTCTCCCCTTCCTAAAATATAAGTAACATGGAAGTCCCATGAGAGTCCCCGAAAGGGAGAAAGTCAACTTTAGTATTTGAACTGCAAAGTAGTGATCAATTAGTTTATTAATAATCAGATAATTGAGCAGGGGGTTCCTGAATAAAATGAAAAGTAGAAATAACCAGCAGGACAATTTTAAGAACCATCTCTCAGCTTTATAAACTAATCCTCCTCTAATGGCCCTTTTTAATGTAATTTATAGTTTCATCATTACCCTTTTTGTATTAGTAATTATTTCTAAAATACCAAAGAACCATCTTTTTTTCAAGGTCCTTCCCTCAGTCTGATTTACAACCCAGCTCAAGTTGGACTCTGTCTTTCTGAGGTTTGACATTTCAAAATATTTATTGCTCTTTCACATTAATGCCTTTCTCATGAATCTGAAGGTGACCGTTATTTCTTTCATCGTGTTGTAATTAAATGGATCAACTATTGCTTTATTATTTCCACTATTTGTCTGCACAGCACATTAAAACTTTCAGATTAGAAAGTGATATTGAGTACTGTGTGAACTATAACAAACAAATATTTCCAAAAATATAGGGTCCTCTTGATGCATTGCTAAAGGAGCTGTTCCAAGCGAAAGCACAAAATCTTTAATATTTTATTGATCAGATCTAAACCTTCTGCCCAAAGTGGCAATTAAATTTCAATTAAACTGACTGAAAGCATCATATTAAATTTCAGCACTTTACGAGCTATCAGATAATGCTGCAGGACAAATCTTTAGTATGATCACACTCTTTTCAAATTATATTATCCTGTTCATTCACAATAAAAGTGACAGTTTTAGGTATACTTTCAATATTTCTTGAATATAAACCCTCTAATGAACACATTTTATTGCCTTTAAATCAATTATTATTGGATATTTTAATAAAGTGAATTGAGCACTTTGTTTTACACACTGCTTAGAAGTTATTATATTTTGCAGTCTGCACAGCAAAGAACTGAATCAGAGAGAGAGAGAAATGGCCAAATATCTGACAGTATAGGAAAAACGGAATGAGCCATTTATAAAGAGGTGGGCTTCCTGTCTCACTCTATAACATTTAATGATACATGCTAATTACCATCTGATTAATGGATTTTTTTCTTTGTGAAATGTAGGTGCAAGTTCTAAAAGTAGCTCTTAGCACGAGAGGAAGATGTTAGAAATCACAAAACCATACGTGAATATAATCATGTATACCTTGTTTTGGAAATTAGGGACTTTAGGTTTTTGTTTCCTTGTTTCTGTCACCCTTGCCCTTTGGATTTGTGATTAATAACACTCTATCAGAGTTTTTCAGAACTAAGTTCCTGTTAAATGTTGACCAAAATTGTGCCCATCTGAATGATAAAAATGGGATCCTGAGGCATTTTGTTCTTCACTTTGGCCACCCTTGTGAATAACACAGATTCCAGACTTCAGCATACAGTATTGAGCCAAGATGGCCAGAACAGATGCCTTGGCTCTGTGCTGCCCAGATCCCTTATCACATACTTGAGACATCCCCTCATATTCACTTTGCATGAAGTTCAATGTACTGGTCCCATTTCATGCATAGATGTACACCATTAACATACATACTGGACAAACATAGCATAGAAGGGCGCTGGTAGAGAGAAGACGAGGCAAGAGAATGCCTTCGACTTTGAAAGGACCTAGCCACATATAAGGATTTTGCCCTGCTTTTGTGAATGCAGAGATGCCTTTATTGGTGAAGTTGAAAGGATACTATAATAACCTCAGTAGAATTCATTGGAGTGGATTAAATTAAAATTTAGATGAAATCATGATTTCTTATTGAAATGATTCAATTAGATTATGGTCCCTGAATTTGAGTAATTGAGTCTCAAGGCGACAAGGGACTTTAACAAGTCATTAAAACTATCCCTCTGTGTGGAGCTGGATTAAGGAACCAACAGCAAGTCTGTTCATGGGCCTGGCATCAGTCTATAAGGATGCAAGAATATTATTTCAAGAAGTGTGGGGCAAGTTAACTCTGGCTTCCATATGCAACCCGTGTAAGAGGTAAATTTCAAATTGCCCAGCTCCTGCTGAATTTTTAAAATATTAAAGCTTTTAATATTAAGTCACAATTTAAAAAATATTCCTTCCTAGCACTGTTCTTTCCATTGAGCATGGTCCACATCAACTGAAGTTAGGCAGATACAGTCAGCTGTTTACTGTTTACCTGGAATGAGTGGTATAGGATCTGCTTCCCAGCGGTGGCAAGAAATTGCAGTTTAAAAATAAAATAGGTAATACAAGCAATTTAAAAAGTAGGAAGTGCTTTGCCTAACTACTTTAGAATATCAACTGTACTTCAAGCAGTTGAAGTGAATTAAGACACTGGTCTCTATATAATTTTTATTAAGACAAAATCAGTTCCTCCTTCACTCAGATTTTGAAAGGACCCAAAGAAATGTGCTAAGCAGGACATCCCCCCCCAATTTCATTCTCGCAGACCCCAAATATAGGAATGGGAATTATTAAAAACACATTCTAACCTTAAATAATCAATCCTATCAGCAAATCCCCATACACATAACTGAGGCCTTAACTATAGCTTCAGCCTATTTATTTGGGCTCTGTTTTCAGTTAAGCAAAGACAGTTAACAACAGGCAATCCTGAAAATGATCACTATCATATCTATCATATCATATCACATATCCTATCTTGGTGTTTCACACATTGACAATAGTGGCATAATATGTGTGGGGGAAGGGAGGTGGCCTCTGTTTGGACAATTTTTTTTAAAAAATAGGCATAGCAGAAAATATTTTTCCCCCAAACAGTTGAATCTTTCCAAGCTGAAAACCTGGGAGCCTGCCCACATGGTCTCCCTCAGGTGAAGCCAGATGAATGGAAGGAAACCAGGATCACCTTCCTAGCCACTCTGCTACGCTCAGCCAGGCCCTCCAGAATTCATTCCCTCTCTCAGAGGTCTTCAGAGTGTTCAGGGTGAGCCACTGAGCTGAGAGAACACCTGAGAAATTCTACCTACATTTATGTTTATCTAAAAATAAGAAAATTCAAAAAAATAAATAAAAATAAGAAAATTCATCATTACTGAAACAATATAGAGTTTGACACTGACAACCTCCTTCGGATACATGTCACAACAGGAGAGTAGGGGGAGCGAAGGGACAAGGCCACAAGGTCAGGGAAGGGCCCTGGTTGCATTCACTTGCTCCAGCCTATCCCAGCACGTATCGTTTGTATCTACCCAGTTAGACAGGCCTCCAGATCATGTTGTCTAGCTTTCACCAAACTAATCCTCGCAGGCTGGCCATGTGACTTGGAAAGATTCCTGCAGAAAAACTGTGGTCATGCAAACATATGCAAGTAATTCTCTTCTTCCTAATTGAGTGCTTCCTCATTCATACTACAAGTTAAAAAAATAACTTTTTTTTTTTTAGCTTTCATTCATCAAAGATTTTATTCAAGCTCCCAAAACAAAGTTGAGGAGTTAAGTTGGGTTTCAATTGAAGAACAAGGCCGAGTGAAATCTGGAAACCAAGTTTTCGTTTGGTTGAAGTTGAAATCCATGTACACATTCTAACCAAAGGCCTGTCCCATGTAGGAGTTTTCAAGTTTTTAAGAGTCTACCAGGCCAAACCCTTTGCTGCCTTTACTTTGCTTTTCCCCTTCCCTTTTTCTTGCTTTGCCTTCATCCTTTTCCTCTGTCTCTGGTTCATCCATATGGGGTACTGTCCATGCTTGTCTAGAAGACTCTTCTTGTTTCTCTTAATTTCAGTCTCCATTTTCATGTCATCTTTTTCATCTTGTACCACACATTGAGTTTTCTCTTGACAATGTTTGGGTACCACCACAGTTGCTATCATTATTTTTTTAAGTTGGTCTAACAAAAACTCAGGTAAAAATTTTTTAAATTATCAGGATGAGTATTTAAAATATAAATTTATGTCCACAACTACTAATAATGACCTTCACCCTATTCATGTGACAAATATTTCCTGAGCACCTATAGTGGGCCAAGCACTGTTCTAGGCCCAGGAGATGGCAGTGAACAAAAAGACAAATCCTTGCACTCATGGGAAGAGGGGGAGGGTGTGTAATAACCTAAACAAGTAAATTATATAGAGTATTCAAAGGTAATGGGAGAAAAATGAAACAGGGAAAGGAGACGGGGAATGCCAAGGAAGGGCTTATGATTTTAAGCAAGATTATCAGGAAGGCCTTATTGAGATGATGATACATGATAAAAATCTTGCAGTGATGACCAGTGACACATATCAGAACTAAACACCCACTGCATGAAAACAAATGTCTACGGTTTTAAAACAGAGGCATTGGTGTGATTAAAAAATGAAATACTATTTTTAAATTTTTAAAAATGTACCTCAAAATTAGGTCATTCCATTAAATCTTTAATTTTGTGTATGTTTTAAAAACAAACATAATAGTACAGTGGGAACAGTATATTGTTTATAAGAAAGAAAGATTCATGTATTAGAAATAAGATCTCCAGAAAGCTTTACTGATGGGGTGGAGGATGAAAGAATTTGGGGGCTACTCCTCTCAGCTACAACCAAAATAATTTTTCTAAAATAAATATTTGATTATCTCCTTGCTTATTTAAAGCCCTTTGATAGTTTCTGATTGCCCTAAGGAATATATCCAGATTCTTGGCTCTTGTGACCCTACGTGGCCCGGTTGCCCTCTCCTCCCTACTTCAACCTACATTTCAGTGAGACTGAACTGCCAGTTCCTAGGGTAGAAACATGTAGAACCATGGCCTTCATACCCTATTCCCTCAACTGGAAATACTCTTTCAGGGACCACTCTCTCTCTCCGGGGCCCTCCCCACTCTTTACCTAGCCAAATGCTCTTAGTCCAGGATGGAAGTCACTTCCTCTAGGAGACCTTCTCTGACTCCTCAAGCCCAGCTTAGTTGCTTAGTTGCTCTCATAAATTGTCATCCCACAGCTTCCCTGTGAGCAATGGAGGGGCATGGATTTAGTCTGGGTCACTGTTGCAGTTTCAGAACCTAACCCAGTGATGCCCATAATAGGTATTTCACATGTATTTGTTAAATGAGTAAGTGAATAAGCAAATGGATGTAGGTATAGCATATTTAAGTATTGCTACTAATTTCGTATCTTCTTCCCAATCTCATATAATAGAGTTCCATTGATTGTGTTGTCATGATATTTTCTCTTATATCTTTAAAACAGAACATTTTACCTTGGATTTTAATTATTTTCACCTTGGACAGTGTGATCACTGGTGAGATTTGACAAGTCCATAGTGCTTTGGATTGTGCCTGATCTATAGTGAATACTCCAAAAATATTTATCATATTAATTTCCCTGATAACGTAAGATACAGTCCTCAGTTAGGGCAAATATATGTTCACTGATGATTAATTTTCACAAGGCACAATGTCTTGTGAATGGGCTCTGTGATTTTATTTTGCACTACTGCGAAGGTTACCTCTCATTCAAATTCACGAACTGGAAATAATTATTTCTTTTATATTTTTAATTTATTTTACAATCACACTGTAAATATGATAGATGGATGATTGTAAAGTAATAACAATGCACCATATCTATGTAATATGTTTTATGTGTATCATGTGTGTGTGTATGTGTGCATCCAGATGTGTCTTCCCCTGGTAACCAAAGGCTGTCCTTACCTCACTGACACCTGGTGGAGGAACTTAGTCTGTGGTTCCATAAGATCCCACCTTATTTATGATCTGCTCATTAGGAAAATACATGAGAGTAAATGGGACTATAAGGAATCAGACCTTCCTCTGTAAGAAAGACCAGTCACATCCCCCCTGCTGGGAATTATGTAGGTCTTAACTCCTCCCAGTTGTAGCAATCTGCTAATTGCTGAAGCCTTGGAGCAGCGAAATGACATGACAAAAGAAAAATGTTACGAGCAGACATACCTGGACTGACTCTTGTAGTAGTCAGGCTACATTCTTTCCAAAGACTACTCTTGACTTTTTTTTTTCTCTTCATTTTTTCCTAAAAGCAACACCAATTTTTGATGGATAGTTAGAGGCAACTCCTAGCTTTGACCAGAAAAAAAAAAATCAAATCAATGAATGTAAACATAGAGAGAGATGCTGTTTGTTTATAAGGACACACTCTTGGCATTTAAGCAGACAGTCCGCAATCTGAACTGTGTGTTGTGTTGATAAAGTACATGGAATCTGAGAGAGCATTTTTTTCCATGATTCAGTATGTTTGGTTTACCCTTAGCTATAAAACACCTTTTCATACAAATCTGTCTTTCCTTCTCAGACATACATATGTAACCAATCTTGACAAACTGATCAAGCCAAGCTGCTAATAAATTTATCTGATAGCTATTCGTTGCTTATCCTGAACCTCCTAAATATCTAAATTCCCAAAAGTAATAACAGACTAATTTTTATTGCATTTTAATGGAGTGATCTGGCAATTCTTCACGCTTGTGCTTTATTTTAACTACAGTGAGAGCCTTCAGAAAAGCTTTGTGTAAGAGATAGAAGTAGATGGGGCAGGCAAGGCAGGGAGAGGAGATGGGAGGTATAGGCGTTTGCTGTGCTCAGAAAGTGCTTTGCATTTCATTGAGTCCTTACAATTCATTCTCAAGTACAGTAGCTCTGTTGTGTGAGCAAATCTCTTTGCCTAGACCATAATAATTGAACTTTTACAGATTTCTCAAGTACATCGGAACTGCTGCTAAATCAGAAAGGGTGAACTGAAGCCTGCTCCACTATACCACACTTACTCATCTCCAATGCTATGCTGGATTTATTTTTGACACTAAGAAAAGAACCATGAATTTTTGTCAACTGCAGCATGGGAATTTACATTTGTTCTATAAAATGCACTGAAAGGACCAGCCTGCTCTTTGAGAATGGGAAATGTAATCTATCCAACTCTCAATAAACTTGAGAATATATATCTGGTTAAGCCCATCTAAAATGAGATGCAGTCCTGGCAATATGGTGGGCTCAGAAAGGCTGGCAATAAAAGTAGATATACAGTATCTGACATCAGATTGTTTCAAGCTTAATTTCAGTAAAGTAATAATGTCAGGAAAAGAAACGCTCTGTGATGCACAGATTGATACCATTAGATAGAAACTATGCAATGCCTTATGAATGCAACCATTTTTGACTTGATATTATGAGTAAAGAATAGAGCAATATTCAATGTGCCAGCTTCAGATTTGTAGTTATAAAAGTTGACCAGAAGAGTGGTCAGGGAAAGGGACAAAATATGGCAAACATATTCTTCTGTAAATAAAATCAAATAGGATTGTATTACCCTAAAATATGTTCTGTATAAATGCCCTACACAGTTTGCCCTAGGTAGCAAGTAATTGCCCACAATCGATGAGAAGGAGCTCTCAAACACATAATATTAAACAAAGAATGCATATGTATCATAGTGAAATGAAACAAAAGCACCTCAGTGGCACTTTCTAGACTCAACAGCAGAAATGCATGAAATAATTGGTGTAAGGCGATGGATATCCTGAGAAACCCAAGCAATGAAAGCCCAGTTCCATTTATTTTTCTCTTAAATTGCTTTTTCCAGTCAATAAATAATCACATAATCACATCCTACTTCCAGGAGAACATACATGGTTGCCGCCCTTAGCAGGTTTCATCTGTGGGCTCACACCTCTATTCAGGATTCCAAGTGTCAGGTCTGCCTTTGGTTTTCATCTTAACAAATGTCAAGTGCATTCCGTCTTCAAAAACAATGGTGTTTCTGGTTTTTCTTGTCCTGTATGAAAGATTAGTCCCTATTCTCCTTTCTCTTTTGGAGAAGACAATATAGCATGTTCAGGTACTGATCAAGTTTGTAAAAAAATGAAGTTGAACACACCCATAGAGGTAAAAACACACATAGAAATATACATTCCATTCCCCCCTCCCATAAGCCCCCCACACACACACATTTGCTACCCAAACATGGTGAGATGCCCTAACAAAGAGATTGCTTAGATATGCACTCTTGAAAACCAATAACAATAATCCTTAAAAGAAATAAATAACCCATAAATAATTACCCATTGTAATTTTGGAAAATATTATGGCAAGCTTAAATCAATAACTAATACCACAATTTAAAAATTATTTCGAAATCCATTTCATCAAATATTATGTATGTTCTCAATTATGCTGTGAAATGAATAAAAGGGAGAAATTAAATTTTTTTCTTTCACCTCCGAAATAAGGAAAAGATTACTGACAAATCAATATTGTCGCTATTAATAGTTGCATCCTGAAGCCATTTTGGGGGAAACATTCTGCTTTCCCTATTTGTACACCATGAGTCTGTCCTCTGTCATTCCCTTTCTCTTTAATCTTGTTTGAGTGTACAGCTCACTCGTCCTTATTTTATTGACTCAATCACAGGCGTACTGTCACTTTTTATAAAATGGTCACTGCAGAATCACATCAAGCAAATTTTTGATTCTGCAGTCAGTAATTTAGTGCCTTTATGGAATTGCAATTTCAGGGCTCACTGCTTGTTTTTCTAAAATGTACTTTAGGAATTAGTTACTCCAGCCACAAATCAGTTGAATTTATGCACAGTTGTAATACAGTTTATGGCCTCATGGTACATTGCTTCAAAAACAGCAGATGTGAAATTATGATAAATATAATGAGTGTTTTTTTGCCTGATCTAGTGGAGTAGAGAAGGATCTGGAGCGTGTTTACCTATCCCATACAGTACATTTAATGTCTTAGTCAGGAGCCCTGACAATGGCTGATTAATGTCCTCATCTCCTTTATTAAAGATAAGAGTAGCACTGCAGTCAGGAGATAGAAAGCACACCATAAATCTTCGTAAAATGAGCAGTCAAATAATCACTCATCAGAAATAAAATCTACATACATTAACACTAACACTCAGCCTTTCGCGCACACTCCCATCAAAAGCAAGCAGAGATGGCGGTCCCGAAGTTTTAATTTGAACTAGTTCTTTAAGTTGAGTATTACCAGCCCTGTAACCTGGATGCAAAAGCTGGCATTTAAAAGCACATGTGAAAGGAACAGATGCCTCATCATTACATTAAGAGCATGAAGCAGGCAACAATTAAGCGATTCACTGGAAAGACATAATGCTGATCTATGCTAGCAATTAATCACAGAATACATTAGACAATGATGGGTGACCTACAAATTTTTGACAAAATAATTTTTCATCATGTTGGCGATTTCTTAGCCTAATATGCCTGCAAGGCACAGAGTCAAAACCTGTCATTTATTCCATCGCTCCTTGACAGGCGGCAACCTGTCTTCCAGACAAAATGAACATTATCTGTGCTCACTAGACATTTAGTGCAGGGCTTAGCTTATGACTAATGATAATCGGCAGACAGAAATGTTAGAGTCTGAAATAATGTTCTCTTTGTTAAAGAAATTTCTTGAGGTAGAATTTTCTTTCCCGAAAGATGTATAAGATAAAAACTGTTTTTTATCTGCGTTTTAATGCAACTCCAAGAACCAATATTTCCTTTCGACCAAAATAAACAGAAGGATGTAACAATTTCTTTAAATTAACATCTCATTTGAATAGCTCCTCTTGCCTGAAAATTTCTCATGTGGTTAGAAACCGAGATACAAAGGAAAGCTCAGGAGATAGAGCCTTAAACAAGAAAATATGGGCAAGCTGTTTTGTGTTCCAGGTTTTATTTTGAATCTGGTGGAAATAAGTTTGAAACATCATGAGTGCGTGTGCCGCAGCATATAAATAAATGAAGACCGTGTTGAGAAATGTACTCCCACCTCTCCTATATCTCTTGGTTTCTATCCGGCACGAGGTTCTTCAAAGCCAGAGACAACCTAAAGCATGTTTGAGGAAAGCAATTTTGAGTGAGAGAAATGCATAAAATTGCAAATTTATTAAATGGGTTTAAAATTCCACAAGCACGTACTTTATCTTGTACTTATAATTAATATAATTGTGCACTTTGGATAAAGAGAAATGGATTTTTTTTTTTTTTTTTAGTTATTTTTCTTGTGTGTTACATGTGCAAAATGCCATCCCAGGGGGAGATTTTTCTTTGGATTCAGGCACCAAATTCCTATTAGCCTTAATGGGACTTACACATGCACATTGATAGGAGAATATACCCCTTAGGCTGGAAATTTAAAAGAACAAATGGCAAGGACATCAAAATAGTAAAGTCTAATTTAGATGATCCATAAGCCTGCACAGTTACTTTCCTGAGAAGGCAAACAAATGTTATGCCTTATGATGTTTCTGATTGTTTTGATAGCCCTGTAAATACATCCTCTAGACTCATTACTTAAGGGAAAAGTCTGTTTTTATCAAGCAATGCGATTTTTGACCACACATGTTTGGTTTAAATTATCTATATTTTTTTCAATTTTGCATAATGTATTATTGCCAGTTAGTGCGATATAATTCATCCTTTCAATCCTAACATCCTGCTTTGTATCTCTCTATGCCTATCATTCAGCCTGTGTGTCATTCTTTTCTCAAAGATGAAAGGGAAGAGGAAAAACCTAAAAGGCTTTAGGTGTTTTATTAGATTTGCCCCAAATTCCTTCCAGAAAGAATCTGGTTGGTTCATAGTCCAAATAAGTCCACGTTGTTGGTGAGATGGTTGCTGGTATTCTATAAATCACACGAGGTTTTTTTTAATCAGCATACAAGGCCAGATAAAAGCTACCTGGCAAAAGTGGGGCTCATTCTGTTATTGTTCCAAACAATTCAGTGAAAGATGCTGAGAAAATTACCCCTTCCTCTCTAAACATAACCAGGGTTTCCAGTTCAAGGATCTGGGTATACTGAGTATGAAAGCTAATATTTAAATGGCTGTCTAATCTCGGGATAACAAACAACTTTAGCCTTCAGTGATCACAAATCCCTCATTTTCTGGGCTTTCATTTTATCTCTTGCAAAACAAATATGAAAAAATTATCACCCTTTTCCCCCATCACTGGGCCTCATTGGCCTCATTGTTCTCTGTCACGTATGTACTGACTCATCAGCACCAAGAGGCTTCTAAAACTGAGGGCCATGAGAACCTGGATGTTGGTAACAAGTCTCCTCCAGGAGGCTACAATATTGCCACTTGCCAACTCCCTCAGAATTGCTGCTTTCATGTAAGGCAGAAGCTAGTTCTGTCTGTTATTCTCACCTCCTTATGGAAATCTCCAGGAAATCCTTTGTGTTATTCAAAACTTTGAAATTTTACCTCAGTATACATAGGAATGAGTTATATGGGCTTGTACAGTTAAATGGTCACTTGATACCAGTCGCCCATTAAATGTCATGAAAGTGTAAATTAAATTTGAGAAAAATAAATTAGTACATTAAAATGTACAAAGTAGCCTGCGTAGCTGGGAGCTAAGGAACCAGAGCTCTGGGCACGCTAATTCTAATTCTGGAAATAGCTTATTTTGTGAGCTTGCCCTCACTTCTGTTTACTCTCTTCCAATTCTTACTACATCTCTCCCTTTCCCTCATTTGCCCTTCCCCTCAGTGTCAGCCCATGGACTCATCACACTGTCTCTCCAGATGTAAAACGGAGACAGAAGGAACACACACCAATTCAAACATCTGGTATCTGGATCATAATCACAGAGTGTTGCCTAGGAAGAAAAGTTTGAAAACACGTAGAAGAAAATAACTATGGAGTGACTTTCATGAGTACAGAGATAATGGCACTGCCCAGGGGACCAGTTACTTTGTTTCTGTTTTCAGACCCACGCTTTATTGACTAAGGAAGACTCACGGATTGTTTTAAAATCATGCCTTCAATTTTCTGTGTTCTCCTCAAGTTCGCAGGATAGTAGCGACGATATCGGCTAGAGGACAAAGTCGTAACATCAATGTCCATTTGAATTGAGGGGATTTAGAAACCATCCACCCCGTGCATGATTTCCTCTCTACAACATCCAGATGTAATGGCCATCTGTGTTTGCCCTTGTTCTGCTCCCATGCTGTGGAATGTACCTTGAGTGAGACTGCCTTCCCATAGGAATATAAAAAATTTAAAAATAATACCTACCATTTATTGAACATTTACTATATACCAGATGTTGGGAGAAGACCTTTACCTACATACCCTCATCGAAATCCATTTGAAGTATTATAAGCCATTTTAAGGATGAAGTCATGAAGACAGTTTAGAAAACTTCCACAGGGACCCAGCGCTGCTTAGTTCTATCTGATTCTAAATACACTTCTCACGGTGAGCACTTTTTAATGTGTGATTGTTGAATACTATGTTGTACACCGCAACTAATGCAATCTTTTAAAATAAATAAAATATTTAAAAGTCTTTGCAAGAAAACTAAATTCATCATAAATCAGATTAACTAAGATTAAGGTCTTTGAGCCTAAACCATACGCAGTAGTTAGTTCTTCTAGGGATCACCAGAATCAGATATGTTTTCAGATCTCTGAATGAAGCTGCATTTTTGACAAAGTAACTACAATATATTCACCTTACTGCTGTCCTGAGTATAAAGACTTAATACAGAGATTTTCTGAATCATTTTGATGTTTTTAGCACTGACAGTTTTTCATCATTTTTGACGAGAAGATGGACTAGCATAGAACAGGGAAATTTCAGGTAAGATTCTCTCTTCTTTAGGCTTCTGTGCTTCTTGCAGTCTTCCAGGAAACAACAGGCCCTTGTGTCCTTACTCTTTGCCTGAAAGATAACCAATTTACTTCTGAGAGCTCCGGAAGTAGATGTTTTTGAGAGAATTATTCTGCCTGAGCCAAAGGGGGTCATAGAATCCCTGAATCATAACTTATATTTTGGGATCTCATCAATTACTTAAAATATAACAACTGCCTAGGAAAGGTTCTTACCACCATTACTTTTGCCTCAATTTTTCCCATCTTTATTTTTTTTATTTTAATATGCTGCTTCACTTTATTTTTTTATTATGTTCAGTTAGCCACTATATAGTACATCATTAGTTTTTGATGTAGTGTTCAATGATTCATTAGTTGTGTATAACACCCAGTGCTCATCACCACATGTGCCTTCCTTAATACCAATCACCCAGTTATCCCCCCCTACCTCCCTCCCTCTCTGAAACCCTGTTTCCCAGGGTCCATAGTCTCTCATGGTTCATCTCCCTCTCTGATTTCCACCCCTTTCAGTTTTCCCTCACTTCCCGTATGGTCTTCAGTGCTATTGCTTATGTTCCACATATGACTGAAACCATATGATAATTGTCTTTCTCTGCTTGAGTTACTTCACTTAGCATAATCCCCTCCAGTTCCATCCATGTCGATGCAAATGTTGGGTATTCATCCTTTCTGGTGGCTGAGTAATATTCCATTGTATATATGGACCACATCTTCTTTATCCATTTGTCTGTTGAAGGACATCTCGGCTCCTTCCACAGTTTAGCTATTGTGGACATTGCTGCTATGAACATTGGGATGCATGTGCCCCTTCTTTTCACTACATCTGTATCTTTGGGGTAAATACCTAGTAGTGCAATTGCTGGGTCATAGGGTAACTCTATTTTTAACATCTTGAGGAACCTCCATACTGTTTTCCAGAGTGGCTGCACCAGCTTGTATTCCCATCAACAGTGTAGGAGGGTTTCCCTTTCTCCACATCCTCGCCGACATTTGTTGTCCTTGTTTTGTTAATTTTTGCCATTCTAACTGGTGTAAAGTAGTATCTCATTGTGGTTTTGATTTGTATTTCCCTGATGGCTATTTTTTCCCATCTTTAAAGGAGATGTGGTCATTTAGTTCTTTTCATATTTTGAAGGAAACATATACTGAATGATGAGAGCATGCAAGTAAAACTTCAATTGATAGAAATATCAGAGGTAAGCTAATATAAAACCTTGTTCATTCAATATTCCGATGATATGGGGGCAGTCTTAATATGCCACTAACATGCAGAAGTCCTCAAATGTCAAGACACAGACTTCTGTTTTTTGTGGATGGGGACAGAAAATCACAAATAATGTTGTGTACTTTTTGTCTGGGTGCTCTTGGACAAACCAACGAGGATTTTTATGTAGCCAAAGACAATGGTTACTTTTCTGGTCCTATGTTTCCTGATTATTTCAATGGCATTTACCACAGTAACAATTTCCATCTTCTTGAGACATTTTTTTCTGGCTTCCATGGTATCATGATCACCTACTTTTCCCAGTGGGATGCTAATTCTCCTTTTCAGACCACCTTGCTCTCTCTTCATCCTCTACATACCTAGGCCCTCATTTCTTCAGTGCATATACATGCTTTCTTCTCTTTGAAGTCACTCAGTCACATGGCTTTAAATACCATCCATAAGCCAGACTTTTAACACCTGACTGTGCCTAGCTGACATTTCCACATGGATGTCTATTAGTCATACCAAACACATGTCCCCAAAACTAAAGGTCCCCCCAAGCCTGCTCTTCCTTCTCCCTTTCCCAATTCAATAAATAGCACCACCATCTCCCCAGCAACTCAAGCTAAAATTCTAGAAGTTATCCTTGACTTCTATATTTTGTTCACCCTCAGCATCCAGTTTTTCATTTAGGTTTGATGATTCTGCCCCAAAACAAATTTCACACGCAAACAGTTCTTTCTCCACTATCATGAGTATAGGCTAAACCATGTCTGCCTTGGACTCATGTCGTGGCATTCTAACCTGTGACCTTTCTTCTTTTTTTTTTAAGATTTTGTTTATTTATTTGACAGAGAGAGAAACGATGAGAGAGGGAACACAAGCAGGGGGAGTGGGAGAGGGAGAAGCAGACTTCCCACTGAGCAGGGAGCCCGATGCAGGGCTTGATCCCAGGATCCTGTGATCATGACCTGAGCCGAAGGCAGACGCTTAACGACTGAGCCATCAGGCACCCCACTTCTGTTCTTTTCTTCTTTGATACATTCTCCACACAACAGTCATCCTGTCCTTTCACTGTACAACCATACCATGTCACTCTCATGCTTAAAACCTTCCAGTAGTTCTCATCGGAAAAAGAAAAATCTAAATTTTCTACCCTGGCTCATAAAGCTAACATTATTTCCTATCCCTGCCTGTCTCTTCCTTCTTTCATGGTCCTCTTTTCATTATGCTCAAGCCACAGTGAGATTTTTCCCTCCCCCATTATTCATTTGTGGCTTATTCATACCTAACAACCTTTCCTTAATTGGTACCTCTGCCTAGAATGCCTTTCTCTCCATCTTTGCCAACTGGTTCCTTCTTATCATTCGTCAGTCAGCTTAAATACCATCTCCTCAAAGAAGACTTTCCAATCAACCAGGCAAACTCCATAGAGAAAGGCCCTCGTGCATCTTGTTCTTAGCTCCATTCCCAACACCTACAACATGACTAGCCCTTGGTGAGCACTCAATAAATATTTGTTCAATGAATGAATGAGCTTCATTTTTCTTAACTGTAAAATTTAGAAATTAGGTTGGATAATGGCTAAACCCACTTTAGTTCAATCATATTAAGTATATGAGTTGGTCATCAGTAATTGGGGCACTCATATTGAATCCATTCTATCCAATCTATTTCTCCACTTGAAAAGATTTTCTTTTCTAATAGTAAAAGCAATTAATAACCGATATTGTTGAGCATGATGTCATATCTTCTGGAGGTAATATTAATTATGGCTATTTTTATTATCCAAAAATACCAGCATGCTTTCTTAAAAGCTGCTTTGACACACATCCACTGTTAGTGTTTGCTTTATTTGGCCATAGCAAAAAATGTATATGCCAATAGGCATGTAAATAGGGATGAGGCAGGGATACCGGGCATTTTATAATTTATCATTATATCAGATCCTATGCTCTATTCATTTATTTTACTGCCTCTACATGACACATACCTATTTCAAGATGGTGTGATTTAACTCATCTAATCCAAGCTTTTAATAACTT
This sequence comes from Phoca vitulina, assembly GCF_004348235.1. NCBI lineage: Eukaryota > Metazoa > Chordata > Mammalia > Carnivora > Phocidae > Phoca > Phoca vitulina. The sequence goes on along the minus strand of NW_022589723.1, from coordinate 6,240,003 downwards.
TTTGCTGTCCAGTTTTATGATTATCATTACCTATCAACGTTTACCATCTGTATGAATTTCTTGAAAACAGTATATATATCATACTCAACTGTGTCTCAAAATACCCATATCACTTGAGGACTTGGTAATAATCTCAAATATAAACACGAAATAGTTGTCCATATATTTCAGAGATTTAGATGGCTAAAGTTTCCTATTTTATACTTTTCTCTGATTGCTTCATTTGCCAGGCTCACCTTCTAGATCTTCTTAAAAGAAATGATTGTGTCTTATACAGCCCTTTGCTGTTTAGAGTCTTGCATGAAAACTACATATGCATGTGAAGAGTTAAATGTTAAATAGCTAAGCAGCTTCTTTAATTTGGTTTTATTAAAACACTTCCATTTGATCTTCCAAACTAAATTTACTTTTATGTTTTATCTATCCAACACAAAAGTATCAGTGCCATCATGGAATTACTTCTTATAATTCATTACATTAAATGGTGGCTATAATTATAGACACATCCCAGTGTATTTTACAGCTGTGTCCCTTCTTTGGCATAGATGCCAGTCCATATCCTAGGGTTAAGCAAAAGGCTTGTATTGTTTTGGTCACCTTCCAGTAGGTCATTTTTACAGCATTTTCCCAGAGTGAGACATAGTCGGTCTCAAGCACACAGAGCCTATGACCTTATCCTATGATGATTTTTTAGTTATTTGTGAAGGATTGTTGACATACAATGTTATATATGATTTAATGTTAGTTACATGGAGGCAAGTCTTAAACCAAAATATCTGTGGGCCCATATATGGGAAACATGAACACATTGTCATTATCACTTGAGAGCTGATAGTTATAGTGGAAAACAAACTACCCTTTCCTTTTCGGGAAAATACAATTTTTAAGCCACATTCCATTTATCTACATCAATATTTGTAGAAGTATCTTACGGTACCACCCACATAGTTATTTGTTGATTCATTCCTGTAGTCTATCAATCTTTTTTCAATTCTGGGTGCACAGCGATGGTAGTGTAGCAGTGTATATTGCATCTCTATGATAATTTAATTTAACTGTAGTGTGCTAGGGTCTAGATTGTTCCTCTTAGCAGCCAGAGGTGACCGCAAACAGTGCCAGAGCCTAGATTGTTGTCAGCAATAATTACTGGCTAAAGAGAGCTTTGAGAGAAAATGACATTCTACAGAAATATCCATCAATAAGACTTGGAGTGTGTGTGAGGATATATATAAGGGTATTTTAACAAAACCATAAATTTCTTTGCCAAATAGTTTGTAATTTATTAGCTGACGAAGTTTCTAAACTGCATTTGCATCTTTGTATAAGTCTATATGGTATCTATTTGCTTCAGGCATATTTCCTTAACGGGTTGATATAGGCTGATAATTTGAAAATGAAGTAAATGTCTGGGCTAAATACTAGAGAGAGTACAAATGGAAAGAAGGAAAAAAAAACAATTTTGTTCGTATATTTTCTCATTTTCCTACTCACACAAAAGTAAATTCAGCTTTAAAAATCAAAGGAAAGAAACAAATGGTTCTTCCCCCTCTTTAATTACCACACTTAGGAAGAACTATAAGTATTTCAGCAAATGGCACTGGATCTGAGTGATGCCATATGATGCTGAACTAAAATGTTTTTCTTAGAAAGTGCTCTTTCGTCATGTGCTGGCTTTCTCAACCCTTATTTCTGTGAAATAGAAGTCAAAAAATGATAGAAGTCCAACACTATGACTGCATAATGCTCTAATTTTTTTTTCTTTTCTAAGCTAACCTTGTTGGAAAGTATTTATCTATGAACAAAACAAAATAAAAACCCACTATTTGGTTAAGTTAATATATCTATAGGTGGCTATAGAAACAAATTTATTTTCATATAGTTTTACATTAGCTACAAAATACTGACTAAAGTGCTCCATCCTACTGATGCTGCCTAGCAATGGCTCACTGAAGGCTGTGGGATTTCTGGTTAGCAATTTAGCCTTACTGGGAAGAACTAGTAGAATGTTTGTTTACACAATCCATTTGAAAAGAAGAAGAATGAAATTAGCCCCAAGGCTATTTTGAACATTAAGGAGAAAAGATTTTGTTTGGAAAACTTCATCTTAGTTTGAAAATTTTCTAACACTATTGTTTCAAAATGAAAGGAGAGGAAATCAGAAGCCTGTGCAAATGTCCACTAGCTTGCCCTTCACGAGACCCAGGTCCTGATGACTGAAACATACTCTCGGACAGAGGACATTATCATGTTCTCCTCTTCCTGGAGCAACTCTCACCATTCAGCCCAACATGGTTATTGCCTCATAGTTATGAGAAACCTCAAGGTTGTAAGTGACTTCAACTTTCATCTTATCAAGTACTCAAACTCTCATACCAGGGTTAATAGTATGCAGTTCTTTCATTTCTTTGTCTACTCCATGAGAAGGCTTTAACAGTAAGAGAATTTCTGGAAGGAGTTATTTCAAACCAAATGTTCCTACTTGAGGTATTTACTCACTATGAACTTGGTCTGTAACAAATAAGCTAGCATATATTACACACTACCTTGTATTTTTCCTACTGATCTCATGAGTATATATCTTGCTTCTCAAATTGCATTGTAAATTCATCAATGATAAAGTCTGTATCTCATACACAAGCCATTGCATTCCCCCAAAACACCTGCAAGCATGAGTCTTTGGCACCTGGGAAATACCTATAAATACTTGGGGCTTGCTATGACAGGGACTATTTTGTATGTGCCAGGGCAGGATATAGATCTCAGTAATCACTTTTATTTATTTATTCCACAAACTCTACTGAAAGTACCTTAGTTTCCATCCATGGGGATAGAACAATGAAAGAAAAATTGCCCTGACCTCAGTGAGCTAATAGTCTATAAGAGGAAATAGGCTTCATATAAATAATTAGAATGCCTTAGGATACATGCTACAATCAAAGTTTGTATAAGGTTCAGAGAAAGAAAAAGAAGTAGAGGCTTGAGTTGGTTCTTAAAGAACATATTCAAAAGGTGGAAGGTATGGGGAAAATGTTCAAAGCAGAGGGAAAAGTAATCATTGGTATAGCTGGAATATAGTGAATGCTTGAATTATTGAAGAAAGAGCTGAAGAGTTAAGTGTCCGAAAATTTGAACGCACTCTGCCCACAGACTGTTTCATTCTTTAGAAATTTCTTTAGGTGCTGCCTCCAACACGACACACCTCATTTAATCTCATCTCCATGGCAGGCTTTTTCCATCAGATTCTGTTCTAAAGCAGTACATTTATCCCTGAGCATACCTTCATCTGGGACAAAAACATGAGCTCCCCTTTGTTCTTTCACCCATGATCATGGGACAGATTCTGAAGAACCCCTCCTCAGGAAAGAGTCCAAGCCCCTCCCCCATCCACTTATACTAACAAAAGCCTAGACAGCAAAGTTGGCCAGGAAAGTTTTGTTGTATGCCTTGCCAGAGAGTTTGGACTTTATCCTCTAGTCTAGGCAGTAGAGTTCCATTTTTATACTTTGTTCAGAAAGTTAAAGATGAACATTTAATAGGATACAACTAAAATGGCATTAAATCAAGATCATAACCTTTGACTTGCATTATGGTCTTCTGAGAATTAATAGAATAATTAACTTAAACCATTAATCCAGGTAAACATTTGATCCATTGTTGTTTAGATTTTGGAAAGAGCATATGAATCAAGTCTTGGAAACATGCCAGTATTCTACTCTGCAGATTTCAACAGTACTCAGAGAACCATTTTTCTGATATCCATATGTCATTACACATGGATGATTTATTAATCATCAGATGTATTTTAAAATACTGTACATACGCAGATTATAATGTGCCCAATAATCATGCACTGTAGTGAATGATTTATGTTACAGACTTCCCTATTTAACATCGGAGTCTTGTTTTTTCTGGAGGCGATCTCTTCAGAAAAGACTGGCTTCATGGCTCTGCTGTTTTTCCCTGGGTAAAGGAGCTTTACATTACAATCCTAAGAGAAGGAGCTGTTTTTCTTATCTTAGCTAACAACCATTTTAATCATTGGTGCAACACTATCTCCCATTGAACTTCAAGTTCAGTTTCAAGTGTCAGCAGTCAGAGTCAATCTATAAAGATGGCATTCCTTCTGTGAAAGTGTACAACTATAATTAGAGCAACTATGTTTAGGTAAAGGTAAGGACCCTTCATGTCTCCTGCATACAGTGGGACAGATTGTGCACTGACCAACTCCAGGGAGAACCATTCATAGGCACTGTAGGTTTCTTTATTTATCAGGACTAATGTTCTAGCAGATAGGAAAACGTCTTAAGGAAAGAAGAGCTTCTTCTAATGTACACAAATGTGCCATATAGGCCAGTAAGTGTAAGAGATGGAATATTACTGAATTTATAAATTAGTAGTATTTCTTCTTTATTCCCAAACCTATGAACAATGTTTTGATACTATGCTTTAAAGTGGGACCAAGACCAGAAATGCTTGGAAAGTTTGAGAGATGTTGAAGGAGACTGAAATTGAAAATTATTTAAACAGCAATAACGCAAAACAGATTAAAATACGAAACTAAAGTTCAAAAGAAAAAAATCAATCTAGAAATATGATTACAGGGCTAAGAACCACAACGACCTTGAAAGCAGAAAGGCCTGACCCAACGATTTTTCACTAATCACAACTTTACTAACAAAACCGAGCTAAGAATGGCCAAAATCCCAGAGCATACCATTAGTGATTTAATTAAGAGTGTCCAGAAAAATTTTCCAAGTCTATAAATTGTCTTAAGATCCAAACTCACTGGAAGATATCATGTCTTTTAACCTTTTGAGGAACACCATTTCCCCTCTATGTACAGTAGGGAAAACACCAGCTTGGAGCAAAGCATCTTGGAAGTTGGAGATAAAATGCAGCACTCTGGAGAGTAGTGTTAAAACAACAGTTGTCTTGACTGTCAGAGTTAAAAGACCTCTATAGAAAGACTTCACTTTTTTATCCTTCCCATTCATGTTTTTATTTATTTTTGAGAGTAAGCAAATGGGGGGAAAAAAAGAAAATTATATTGGCAGAGGGCTGACCTCTATTTTATATAATTTGTAGCTAAAAAGCTTACAGGCTAAAACATGTAAATATATGCAGATCTGAGAGCAAGACCTCAGAAGGGAAATAGCTGAGCAAGATTGAAGAGAATGTGGGCCATACATAGGAAAACCGCTGGGGCTCTTAGCAACCTGGAAACCTGAAATGAATTATTATCTGGTCCTATTGTGACCTACTTAGTCTCCCTGCAGCATGTTGGCATAAGGAGAAATTTGGGGCTGTAGGAATGGCTTATTTACTTGACCTTGAAGTTACACGAACCAGTCGGATGACTGCTGATTCGGCCCAGTGAGCAGACACTGCTGTAGTTATAGGCCAATCACATTGTGCTAAGATGACTCACCATGTGTCGTGGACAAAGGCGGCCTGAGCCTCTGTCCTCTGCTGAGTTTCTCTTTTATTGGAATATGCTGTATCTAAGTTGTAAGCATTGCTGATAATAGCAGAAGGAAAGCAAAATACACCACCAACGTTCTTACTTTTTTCAACTCTACTGTGTTTTTTTTATTACGTCACAATAAGAAGAGAAACAGAGCATGAATTTCAGATTACAGTTAGAATGAGAAATCAGTTGCTTTGATCAAAAGAGCAAAGCATTTCTCTGAAAGGGAGACTGTAGGTGAATGGACACAGGAAACATTTGTAGAGAAGTAGAGAAAATCAACATAAGACATCCTCAAACCTCAAGAATTCCTTCCCATGTACTTCGATCACATTAAAGAGCTGGAATGATCCAAAGAGAACATCAGTCATACCTGTTGGGGCTTACAGAGGAGGAACACAAGGAATAAAATCGTAATGCTACCTAAAGTGCCAGAGCAGAGCTCAGTTCTCCAGATGCTCAGAACCCTCTATGCCTGTGCCCCACACTGCTCCCTGCAGTGAATATTCCTGCAGAGTCCCCTTGAATGTAAATCTTTTCTCAGGCTGCTATGAATCAGTGGAGTTTTGAGTAAAGTGAGCTGAGGTAAAGGCAATGCCTCTCAGCCTTATTTTCCTCTTTGGAAAAAGAATCTATTGAGGGGCCAAGTTGTGCCCTCCACTCAATCAAAGCAGACATGAATCAGAGTTGAAATTAGATCCTACACTTAATTTTGCTTGTGTACGTCTAGTGTATAATATATGCCTCACAAATGGATTCTTTCAGAAGAGCCAGGACCTGAGATGCTATGATTGATGGAAAATTCCAAGTAACCCAATTAGCATGAATGAAGAAGTTATCAAATGTGAAAACTTTAGGTGAATTAACTGTCATCCAGTATGTTATGATGTGATGAATAATGGGCATCTAGGTTTTTATTAATGAGCATCTAATGGAAAAGATGGAACTGGCACTAACAAGTTTAATTCCCAGTAATGTGTAAAACAAGCCTAAGTCAGAATCAGGAGATCTCTTGGCACCAGGCCCTATGACCTACAATGGGAAGCATCTTAACTCATAAGTGTGTTACCAGAAAGTCACATGCCAGCCAGCCCACAATGTTTTCATGGGACAGGAACCTCAGCCTTAAACCACTCCAGCCATGACTCTATTGTCTTGACCATCACAAGTGCGTCTCAGGGTATGTATTACCCAGAGAATCACCAAAGTCAGTGGTTGTTATCTGTACTTAGCAGAGTAAACAGCAGTGGAGGGCGATAGTTGTACTGAGATTTCCAAATAACATTAGGATAAACTCTTGTACGTGGCATAGGTATCACTCACAACTGGATATACTTAATTTTTCTTCAGAAAAGCTTTCTATTAAGATGATTTCATTTAGAACTGAAATCTGGCTTCTTCGTGGCCAGATAAATGGCTATCTATGATGAATAGTGTGAAAGATCCCAAAACACCTCCGGAACAAGTTGTTGCTGTTGTTGCCTGAAATTCCACCATTAAAGGTTTGTCCCATTAGGCACGGCCCCTCTTTGGGGATAGGAAAGATAGCGAGTACAGTATCTTATAAGTCAATGGCAAATATTCACGCGAAGGTGTTAGTGTCTTCCCACAAATAGCTATAATGAAGAGAATTTTCGTGAAGAGGGAGAAGAAAACAGAAAGGTCCTGACCCTAGTCCACTGTGAAAGGGGAAACCATATGGATGGTTTAACCTCCAGTTTTTACCCTGAAGTGAGTAGATTCAGTGCAGAGGATAAATAATTCCAACTGAATCCTTGCAAGTCATGTTCTTCCTTGCATTCCATCTCCATACAAGTTCTGTCCTTATGGAAGTCTCTTCAACCCGTGCCACTTTTCCTTCACTATTCCTGGCTAACTGAGAACTTTTTTTTTTAATTTAATTTAATTTTTAAATTTTTTAAATTTTATTATGTTAATCACCATACGTTACACCATTAGTTTTTGATGTAGTGCTCCATGATTCATTGTTTGCATATAACACCCAGTGCTCCATTCAATACGTGCCCTCTTTAATACCCATCACCAGGCTAACCCATCCCCCCACCCCGCTCCCCTCTAGAACCCTCAGTTTGTTTCTCAGAGTCCATGGTCTTAACTGAGAACTTTTTAAGATTAGAGAAATTACCTGATTCTTTTACTCCATTAGAATGTTACGTATGTTCAACAGTTTTTCAAATGAGAACATTGGAATTAAGAAAATACCTAGGATAAATCCCCACTTAATTCACAATTTTGCCTTAGGCCACCCTAATTAAATGAAACTTATTTTTCTAATGTGTTTACACCATTAAATTGTAAATGCATTTGGCTAGAAAAAACATTACCAATGATATGATTATATATTAAAATGAAATGCATAAAAACCTTTCAATTAAAAAGCATCAATGCTATCTTCTTTCCTTTTGATGGCTGCATAATATTCCATTGTATATATATACCACATCTTCTTTATCCATTCATCTGTCAATGGACACCTTGGCTCTTTCCATAGTTTGGCTATTGTGGACATTGCTGCTATAAACATCGGGGGGAAATTGGAGGGGGAGATGAACCATGGGAGACTATGGACTCTGAAAAACAAACTGAGGGTTCAGAGGGGAGGGGGGTGGGGGGATAGGTTAGCCTGGTGATGAGTATTAAAGAGGGCACGTTCTGCATGGAGCACTGGGTGTTATACACAAACAATGAATCATGGAACACTACATCAAAAACTAATGATGTAATGTATGGTGATTAACATAACATAATAAAAAAAAGGATCAATGCTAAAAATAAAAAAAAAATCATTGATGTTCCTGTGCCTATCATGAAATATCATGATATTAAAATAACTAAGGAAAATACAAAACACTAATTCAAAGGGATATGTGCATCCCTATACTTATACCAGCATTATTTACAATAGCCAAATTATGGAAGAAGCCCACATGTCTATCCATTGGTGAATGGATAAAGAATATGTGGTGTGTGTGTGTGTGTGTGTGTGTGTGTGTGTACTGGAATATTATTCAGCCATAAAAAAGAATGAAATCTTGCCATTTACAACAACACAGATGGAGGTAGAGAGTATAATGCTAAGCAAAATAAGTCAGTCAGAGACAAATACCATATGATTTCACTCATATGTGGAATTAAAAAAAGATGAGCAAAGGGAAAAAAGAAAGAGAAAGAAACCAAGAAACAGACTCTTAATTACACAGGACAAACTAATGGTTACCAGAAGGGAGGTGGGTGGGGGGATGAGTGAAATATGTGAAGGGGATTAAGGAGTGCACTTGTTGTGATGAGCACTGGGTGATGTATGGAATTGTTAAATCATTATATTGTATACCTGAAACTAATGTAATACTGTATGCTAAATAACAAAAATTAAAATTAAAAATAATAATAAAGAAAAAAGAAGGAAAAACACAGAAACTTATCAATGTGATTTTTCTAACTCATATTATGTAGCCACTTTTTTTTTTTTTAAGTAGGCTCCATATCCATCATGGAGCCCAACATGGGGCTTGAACTCACAACCCTGAGATCAAGACCTGAGCTGAGATCAAGAGTCAGACACTTAACTGACTGAGCCACTCAGGCACCCCTGTAGCCAGTTTTGAAGGGAAAAAATCTCTGACTTTCTAATATTTTTATTAGCCAGAAACTCCCCCAAATTCTAACTTTTACTTAAGAAAAGTATTTTTGTCTAAATGTTTTGGTTTCCTTTCAAATCCCTTAATTCAGTAAATTAAAAAAATATATATCTTTGTCAAGAAAGGATAAAATGCATACAAAAAATTAGAGATTAAAAGCTTCAGTGAAGGTCAAACAAACATCTATTGGAATACATGCTATTTTTCTGGTGATGAACCTCTAATTGACAAGAACTAGTGAATTGAGAACGGGACTATGGATCATTCTATTCTCAACTTACTAATGATTGACGACCTTCTTAGACATTTAGTAATCATCAACTAGATTTAGGAGGTTTACAGTATATGTATTTCCTTCTGAAAGAAATGAAATATCATTTAAAGTCTATACAATGATTTTCCCTAGGAAAATGTTCTTAATGGACACTTTAACAGGAACAAGATGGCAGGCATAGAAATGACAACATGGAATCCCAAAATTCTAAAGGTGAGTGGTCCTTTCTCCCAAAGTGAATTAATGCCAAGTTTAGAAATTACTTATATTTATCATTAACTGAAGTAAATTTCTGTTAAGGAAGATTCTGCACTTAAGAAAAATAAAAAGATGCTTTGCCCTGTATTTGTCTAAAGAAATAGAGAAATAAAGGAATAAAGGAGGGAGGGGAAAAAAAAGTAAGAAAGGGACCCAACATACTATCAAAGGATATTTACATTTGTAGTTAGGAGTCATGAGACAAGAAAACTAGAGTCATTTCTTTTTTTTTTTTTTTCCTTCTTCCCAGTTTTCATTTAAATTCTGGTTAGTTAACATACAGTGTAATGCTAGTTTCAGGGTGTAGCACATAGTGATTCATCACTTACATACAACACATAGTGCTCATCCCAAGTGTCCTCTCTAATTCCCGTCAACCATTTAACCGATCTCCCTGACGTCCTCCCCTCCACAACCCTCAGTTTGTTCTCTGTAGTTAAGAGTGTGTTTTATGGTTTGCCTCTCTCTTTTTCCCCTCATGTTCATCTTTTTAGTTTCTTAAATTCCACATATGAGTGAAATCATATGGTATTTGTCTTTCTCTGACTGACTTATTTTGCTTAACATAGTACACTCTAGCTCCATCCATGTCATTGCAAATGGCAAGAGTTCATCCTTTTTTATGGCTGAGTAATATTCCATTATACATATACCACAACTTCTAATACAAGCTTATTGAGAGGTGATTTTACAATATAAGCCAAAGTGTTCAAAATCTGCATAACATTTTGACTCAGTATTTCTGCATGAAGGAATTTATGTCCACAGAATCATCAAACAAGTGTGTTTCGATTTATATATCTGGATGTTTTTCTTTGCTATTTTATTTATTATAGTAAAACAAATCTATGATTGGTTAAATAAATGATATTCCATGATGACATAGATACATATTTATTGACAGAAAAATGTTTGGTGTCTTTTGTTATATAAAAAGAGCAGATTATAAAGTGACATATATGTACAATCCCATTTTGTATATATTTTTGTGTATTTTACATATTTTCCTAAGAATATTTCATATATATGTGTGTGTATAGAAGTCCATGTAAATATATATACCATATGCCTAAGACAAAACCAAAAAAGAAAAACAGCTAATACTAAAAGTAGTTTTTTGTGGGGTTTTTTTTTTTTTTTTTGTCATATGGTTTATCTTTAATAGTTTAGCTTGGTTCTCATCTTCTTCATGAAGATTTTGATAGTCATCATTGCCAGAAGATGCATTCTAAAAGTAGTTATTAATAAAGGTTGAAATCCATAGTTAGTATTTGCATGGTACAGCTTTTAACTAAGAATGACACATAATAAGTTTAAGAAAAATATTTTTAAAAATTATTCTTAAAATCTACTACAGATATTAAATTCAGGGAAATATATTATGATGATATTTGCCTTTAATGCTGACAACACTATTTTTACTACAGTTTTTATTCAAAACTAGAAAAAGGCCATAATGATTTCACCCTGGAAGTTTTCTTCCACGTAAGTACTTCTCTCAGACTTACTATGTATTTACCATATCTTCTGGGACATGACTACAAATCAGTTCCCAACCTGGGAATACACAAACCCCCCAAACTAATATGTAAAACAAATTGTTCCATCATCCCATGGTTAACAATTGTGAAGAATTATTGGTCTTATAAATAACATTCAATTGAAATTTTAGAACAGATATGGCTCTGCCTGAGTAGTTTATTGGAAAATCATTTGTTTCACATCAGTTTTGGCATCCAGTATTCAATGTGAATTATGTAGTTATAGCCCAGTTTATTATATTTCTGTTTGTGCCACTGTGTATATATGTGTCTTAGGCTTTAAAAAGGTAATTTGTGCTCTCAAAATGTATTATGTAACAAATTGTGATTCATGCAAATCACTTTGATTTGTTTTCCAAAAATGTAACTGGCTTCAATTAATCAGTTGCTATTCATTTTGTATGTTTCGATTGCACTCACAACAAAAGCTCCAGTGGGTTATCACTTACATGGGGGGGCTGACCTCCAGAGGGTATGAAAGACACAACAATCAGACATTGTACCAACCATACAATTATAGCATGTGTCCCCACAAATTCCAGTAAATCACACATCACATTATGTTGGACTCCTACCTCTCTCAAGTTCTCCCTTACCCAAGCCACCTACCTGCTGTAATCAGAGCACTCTGCAGTACGTGGGTGCACAGCTCTCAGCCTGCTGGGACCTATTCCATGATTCTCAGTGTGTAGCAGAAGTCAGCCAAGCAGATTGCCATATCTGTGTTCTGTTGCCTGCCCATCATGATGTATCAGTAGCTAGAAGTGCTGTGCTCCCGTACGTGGACTTTGTTTTGGAGAGAAGGAAAGTAAAAACAGCATGTCAATTGCAGTTGTGCTTAGACATTGATGATACACAATACTGTCACATAGCTTTTATTACTTGAAATGTAAAAATGGACATAGTGAAAACTTGCAAGAGATGTTATAAACTAACTATGGAAAATATTCTCTTTTATAAAGGTTTTATTTTAATTATGGGACATCTTAAAGTATAATTACCACTCTTGCTTTTACTTAAGTGTCACATTGTCTCAACCCTATCCCATAGGATGAACTAATAATAATGGACTGGGATTAGCATTTTGTAAGAGGTATATTATTATTTATTTTCCTAGGAATAACAGGGTACTTAGTGTCATCTAAAATAGAGGGCATAATTAAACCAAAACCACTTTTTCTATGCCAGCTATTTATAAACCAACATATGAATAGTTCTAAAATATAGGGTACTGAAATGACTAATTGTACTGAGTAGATACTCATTAGGGGTAAAACTGCCCACAAAGGGACGATTTGTATATGGAGTTCGGATATCACTCTGTCAGCCAAGTTACTCTGATGACAACACACGATTTTTTTTCTTCTGTGGCCAATTACCATGGAAATATACATTGCCAAGTTACTCTGATGACAACACACGATTTTTTTTCTTCTGTGGCCAATTACCATGGAAATAAGTAAGGGTTAGAGGAATGTAGCATTAGACATATTTCCACCATGTAGGGATATCGGGTCTCCAGAGTTCTCAAAAGAGTAGACAGAACAACAGGATGCCAATCATATGGCATATAACTCTGTGAACTTTTACATGGTTGAATATCCGTAAGATAAACCTCAATTCCACCAAGGTAAAGGCCACAGATAATAGTTGGCAAGTATTTCAAAAGGAAACTCTCAACTTTGACGCTGTTGCCATTGCATGTTTGGAGTTCTAATTTTCTGTTCTTATTCTAATTTGATACATTGAAGAAAAGAGAAAATGAAGTTTTGATCATATTCTGTTTTTTTTTGTTTTGTTCTGTTTTTGTTTGTTTTTATCTTTTTCTTTTTCTTTTTTTTTTTTTCTTTTTCTTTTTTCTTTCATTCCCTTTCTTTTCCCCCAGCTTCAGGTCTTTTCTGATGTGCTTAGAGTATATTTTCTGGGGACATTGTTACCCTGTTAGCATTTTGTTCTCTCATTAGTCTATTCTCCTCTGCACAAAATGACAGATTGGAAAAAATCACCTCAACAAAAAGAACAAGAGGTAGTACCAACTGCCAGGGACCTACTCAATACGGACATTAGTACGATGTCGGATCTAGAGTTCAGAATCATCACTTTAAAGACACTAGCTGGGCTTGAAAAAAGCATGGAAGTTATTAGAAAACCCTTTCTGGAGAAATAAAAGAACTAAAATCTAACCAAGTCGAAATCAAAAAGGCTATTAATGAGGTGCAATCAAAAATGGGGACGCCAACTGCTAGGATAAATGAGGCAGAAGAGAGATTCAGTGATATAGAAGACCAAATGATGGAAAATAAAGAAGGTGAGAAAAAGAGAGATAAACAACTACTGGATCACGAGGGCAGAATTCGAGAGATAAGTGATACCATAAGACGAAACAACATTAGAATAATTGGGATCCCAGAAGAAGAAGAAAGAGAGAGAGGGGCAGAAAGTATATTGGAGCAAATTATAGCAGAGAACTTCATTAATTTGGGGAAGGAAACAGGCATCAAAATCCAGGAAGCACAGAGAGCCCCTCTCAAAATCAATAAAAATAGGTCAACACCCCAACATCTAATAGTAAAACTTATGAGTCTCAGAGACAAAGAGAAAATCCTGAAAGCAGCTTGGGAGAAGAGATATGTAACCTACAATGGTAGAAACATCAGACTGGCAACAGACCTATCCACAGAGACCTGGCAGGCCAGAAAGGACTGGCATGATATCTTCAGAGCACTAAATGAGAAAAATATGCAGCCAAGAATACTATACCCAGCTAGGCTGTCACTGAAAATAGAAGGAGAGATAAAAAGCTTCCAGGACAAACAAAAACTAAAGGAATTTGCAAACATGAAACCATCCCTACAAGAAATATTGAAAGGGGTCCTCTAAGCAAAGAGAGAGCCTAAAAGCAACATAGACCAGAAAGGAACACAGACAATATACAGTAACAGTCACCTTACAGGCAATACAATGGCACTAAATTCATATTTCAATAGTTACCCTGAATGTAAATGGGCTAAATGCCCCAGTCAAAAGACACAGGCTATCAGACTGGATTAAAAAACAAGACCCATGGATATGCTGTCTGCAAGAGACTCATTTTAGACCCAAAGACACCCCCAGATTGAAAGTGAGGGGGTGGAAAACCATTTACCATGCTAAGGGACACCAAAAGAAAGCTGGTGTGGCAATCGTTATAGCAGACAAATTAGATTTTAAACCAAAGACTGTAATAAGAGATGAGGAAGGACACTATATCCTACTTAAAGGGTCTATCCAACAAGAAGATCTAACAATTGTAAATACCTATGCCCCTAACATGGGAGCAGCCAATTATATAAGGCAATTAATAACAAAAGCAAAGAAACACATGGACAACGATACAATAATAGTGGGGGACTTTAACACCCCGCTCACTGAAATGGACAGATCATCTAAGCAAAAGGTCAACAAGGAAATAAAGACTTTAAATGACACACTGGACAAAATGGACTTCACAGACATATTCAGAACATTTCATCCCAAAGCAACAGAATACATATTCTTCTCTAGTGCCCATGGAACATTCTCCAGAATAGATCACATCCTACGTCATAAATCAGGTCTCAACTGGTACCAAAAGATTGGGATCATTCCCTGCCTATTTTCAGACCACAATGCTTTGAAACTAGAACTCAATCACAAGAGGAAAGTCAGAAAGAACTCAAATACATGGAGGCTAAAGAGCATCCTACTAAAGAATGAATGGGTCAACCAGGAAATTAAAGAAGAATTAAAAAAATTCATGGAAACCAATGAAAATGAAAACACAACTGTTCAAAATCTTTGGGATGCAGCAAAGGCAGTCCTAAGAGGAAAGTATATAGCAATACAAGCCTTTCTCAAGAAACAAGAAAGGTCTCAAGTACACAACCTAACCCTACACCTAAAGGAGCTGGAGAAAGAACAGGAAACAAAGCCTAAACCCAGCAGGAGAAGAGAAATAATAAAGATCAGAGCAGAAATCAATGAAATAGAAACCAAAAGAACAGTAGCACAGATCAACGAAACTAGGAGCTGGTTCTTTGAAAGAATTAACAAGATTGATACACCCCTGGCCAGACTTATCAAAAAGAAAAGAGAAATGACCCCAATCAACAAAATCACGAATGAAAGAGGAGGGATCACAACCAACACCAAAGAAATACAAACAATTATAAGAACATATTATGAACAACTCTATGCCAGCAAATTAGATAACCTGGAAGAAATGGACACATTCCTAGAGATGTATCAACTACCAAAACTGAACCAGGAAGAAATAGAAAACCTGAACAGACCTATAACCACTAAGGAAATTGAAGCAGTCATCAAAAATCTCCCAACTAACAAAAGCCCAGGGCCAGATGGCTTCCCAGGGGAATTCTACCAAACATTTAAAGAAGAATTAATACCTATTCTTCTGAAACTGTTCCAAAAAATAGAAATGGAAGGAAAACTTCCAAACTCGTTTTATGAGGCCACCATTACCTTGATCCCAAAACCAGACAAAGACCCCATCAAAAAGGAGAATTACAGACCAATATCCTTGATGAACATGGATGCAAAAATTCTCACCAAAATACTAGCCAATAGGATCCAACAGTACATTAAAAGGATTATTCACCACGACCAAGTGGGATTTATCCCTGGGCTGCAAGGTTGGTTCAACATCCACAAATCAATCAACGTGATACAATACATTAACAAAAGAAAGAACAAGAATCATATGATCTTCTCAATAGATGCAGAAAAAGCATTTGACAAAGTGCAGCATCCTTTCTTGATCAAAACTCTTCAGAGTATAGGGATAGAGGGTACATACCTCAATATCATAAAAGCCATCTATGAAAAACCTACAGCGAATATCATTCTCAATGGGGAAAAACTGAGAGCTTTCCCCCTAAGGTCAGGAACGCGGCAGGGATGTCCACTATCACCACTGCTATTCAACATAGTATTGGAAGTCCTAGCCACAGCAATCAGACAACAAAAAGAAATCAAAGGCATCCAAATAGGCAAAGAAGAAGTCAAACTCTCACTCTTTGCAGATGATATGATACTTTATGTGGAAAA